>NC_071104.1:12727500-12892500 GCF_024256425.1 Clarias gariepinus
ATCTCAGTACAATCAACGAAATCAAAGGTTTAAGGCTTGTTTACACTAGGCTTGTTTAGGCTTGTTTACACTAAGTTGGACTTCTTTCGTCATCAGACAAATACACTCCCTATTCAGTAATCATAGAGTGAATCAAAGATGAGAAACCGAAAAAGTAGATCGAATAAAGATTAAGTTTTGTTTTAAAATGACTCCAGCATGTTAAAATTCACTTATACCACTTATGCCAGGAAATTTAATTTCGTTTTAGCGTTTCTAATCTGTGAAGAATTAGAACGTTTACGTTTACATTGGTGCACGTTTACATTAAACGCGAGTAGCTTATTAGTCGCTACTTTTACTCAACATTTTGATTTCACTTATGGTCCAGGTTTAACTTTAGGCAGAGACTGTATCTGAATACTGCAAACGTTTGATTAAATTCTGTCTAGCCAGTATTTATGTTAGTTGATGCTGTGACAGACTCACAGGACCGAAAATTTTCTGAGAATGGTTTCTGGTCCTTCAATGTAAAGATATAATTAAAGGTTTTGATCAATGCACAGCCAAAACCTCTTTTGTTTATATAGATTCAAACTTATTGTTATTTACAGTAAATGCATTTAACCCTAGTATTAACCCTAGTGGTTCAGTTGTAACTACACAGTTTTTGCAGCATTTTTTTAAGGACATTCGTTCAACATTATCCCATCATCATGTACTTAATGTTGTTCCGACATTCCTTCAATTTCGTGCTAGGAATGGTTAGTTACAAAATAGCTTGTGTTTACCTGGAATGTGTATTGGAATGTGCGGGAAAATTCTTATATCGACAAATTGTGTACGGAATAGTGCATGGAGATCCAGAGAGGTCTGACATTACCTCCGGGAAGGTAAAACCCCATCATTCTCATTTTGTACACGTAAAATAACTCTTAAATAAATGCCAAAATAACATTAAGACACAGCTGGGAGTCTCTATACATCCCCGCTGTCAACACGTCCAGTATGTACCTGGCTGCACAACACCCTTGAGCATCCATTTTCTTCTTCACAAAGTGTCATGAAACACAAATGCGGGCTTTCTGGTTTTATTCAAACTAATGTAGCAGACACTCCAGTGAGTAAGGTCATACTCAGGACCCTGAGACAGGCAAATGGTCAGGCAATCAGCAAACAGGCAGAAGGCAGAAAAACAACTAAATCAGTTAATGTAAGTCGGTTCACTAATCAACACAGACGGAGGACAAATGCTTGGACTTATCTCAGACATAATGCTGGAGTGCGAATTTGTGCAATAACACAGAGTCCGAAATATTTAAAGTGAGCAGTGTGATTGCAAACAGCTGAGTAATCAGGTGACTTTGAGGCAGGAAAAGTGTTGGACTGGAGGTCATTTAATCAAGTTGAGAGGCCTGAGTTTTAAATCCAGTTCTGGCACTTATACTTACATTAGGATTTGCAGCATTTGGCAGATATACAGTAGGTTTCTAGAGTGACCTGTATAGCGTCCGTGAAAAACATTTAGTATCATAATAGGCAGTATTGGGTGTAAAGTACTTTGATAACTTTTTTGATGTAACAAGTAATCTAACGCGTTAGGTCCGCCATTTAAGTACCCAGTTATTTAGTTACTTTTTCAAAAATGGAATCTGTTATTTAGACAATTTATGTAACCCGTGAACCAGACAGCAGTCATTTTTAATCCGTCAGTGTGTGTGTGAAAGTCATCCCACGAGTCCGGCTCCGATAACCGGACCCCCCATGTTATTCCTGCTGTTATACCCCTATCTCACCTACAGTATGCAGTGTGACTATGCGAGGACCGACGAACAGAAAGATGGAAACCTAATCACATCGCCAAAACTTACGGTGAATCATCGTACTTACGGCCACTGTGTAGGTAAGATAGGGGTATTAGTAGTTAACAGATTATGGGCCAAGCTTCACTGAGTGATGATGGTAGAATAAGAATGGTCTTGACTAAAACAACATGCACCAGGAATCACAAAGGAGTTTTCATTTTGTGCAATGGAGAAGTAATTTAACTAGTTACTTTTATCAGAAAGTAACGCTGTAATGTAACTGATTACTTTTTAAAGACTTTGTAATTTTGTAATGTAATTACAACTTTAAAAAGTTTAAAAAGCAACATCCCCCAACACTGATGATAGGACAAATATGGCAGAGCCTGTCGATGTTATTAAGCTAAAGATTCTTTGAAAGAGAAGTTGGCTGAGTAACAACGGAGACCGCTCAAGGAAAGAAATATGTTGAACCACCTGTGTGCCAGGACAGAGACGAGGTTTAATGAATGTCATCCTAGTATTTTAAAGGATGGGAGGTCAAAGTTGAATCTTAAAAGGGAACACAGACAGCATTTGGATAATGTTATACTTCACAATCTGATCTTTCAGACATAGCTTTATGAGTACGTCCTAAAAATGAGTCTACAATTAATTTCCGTATCAGTTTAAAAGATCACTGCCTCCCAGTCTAAAGGTCTTTTGTGGTTTATTGGTGGTACTGCTTCTTGCCGGAACTTTCCATTTTAACCCTTGACTAGAGATCTACTGTGTAGTTACCCTGAATGGATGAAACTCTAAAGCAGGTACTTGTAGAGCTTTCAAAGTTGAGTCTCAGTGGTCTCAAGTGGTTTTCTCTATTGACTTGGAATTGTCTCTGGTCTTGAGCAATGACCTTGCTCAATATGGTCCTGGTTTCATCTAAGAGTTTGTAATAAAAAAAAGACTTGTGGTTTGTGGGTTTTTTTCTTTTCATGGAAAACAAAGGTAAAAAAAAAGTAATTTCTTCTTTTATAAAACACAACATTATCATTGGCACAGCACATGACCGAAGCCACCTGGTTAACCTGATTGCCTTTGGTCTTGATCTTGACTTGGTATTACTTTTACGTGCACTAAGTGATCTTGTCTTTGCCTCTCATTATGAATTTGGACCCAGAGCTGCCTGTATCTCCAAGATCTGTGTATAGGCACAGCATCGGGAAATTTGATCCTCTGTAATGCAGAGCTGATTAATAACTTACTGTATGGAGGAAATCTTTTTTGATATTGTCTACAAAATATGAATAATATAAATGCTGTTCAGGTCAAACCATGACTTGTGATGAAATTTCTCAAATTAAGGTTTTCGACTGATCAACAATTCCAAAAGATTTTAAGCACTTTTTTTTTTTAATATTTGAAAAAAGAACCCCATACTGTATTTCTATGAATGACAATGCCATGACTTTTTACGAATGAAAATCCTGGCCAGGCTCGAGTCCCGCCTCTGTGTGCATGGAGTTTGCATGTTCTCCATTGTGGATTTCCTCCTTGTCCTCCAGTTTCCTCCTACAGTCCAAACACCTGCAGATTAGGCTAATTGGTGTGTGGACAGTATATGTGTGTCCCCTGTCCAGGGTGTACCACTTGTCGTGCCCTAGACTCCAGGTCTCCCGCGACCCTGTATACACGGTATAGATGATGAATGAGTGAGAGCGATGAGTGAACCTGTTGCCAACTTGTACACACAATCATTTGCGACACCATTTGCACATTACAACTCAGCTGGGAGTAATTGCCACGTCACACTATGTAACCTGACTTTGCTTCAAGCCCTTTTCACATGTTTGGGCCATTACAGGTGTTTCTGGGAGGCCAGTGTTTTAGATGTAAAGAAGGAAATTCAATCATGGCTCCGGAGAAAACTTTCTACCTTGATGGTATCTAAGCACTAGTGAAACACTGGGATAAGAGCATTAGAAAGAGATTATTTAGAAAAATAATGGGAGTTTCTCTCATCAATGTATTCTGTTATTCTGTACAATCAAAAGTCCTGCTTTGACCTTAACATCCCTAGTAGGCATAGTGAGAACGCTGAATTCATTGTACTTTTCTGCATGTTTATTGGTGGACAAGAAAATGACTTATTTTTAACTGTAACGGAGTGTTTAATTATGCAGATGTACTCGAGTACAGAACTATAATTCTAATGTTAAAGCTGGATGGTGTGGAGAAAAGAATGGTGAGCAGTTCTACTCAGCACTGTGCGAAGTAATCATACTGTACCTAATGTAAAAAATGCACTCAACCTTGACTTGATCCCAGCTACTGTAGTCTGGATGATGGCCTTTTCTTTGACTTAACAGCAGGAGTCTAGAGAGAGTGACAAATGTTGGACCCTAAAACAACATGATTCACTGGTCATCACACAATCCCCCGCCTCACTCATGTTAAACAGAACTACATGTTGGTAGACTGAAATACTAAAAATATTTCCAATTTGATTTCATACCTACAGTACATGTCCCAGTTGTTATGGTGCTTGTCAAGTTGCTGAAAAGGATGTTTAAGAGGCTAGGCAAGACTGCTCTACAATGTAATTGCAAGATTTTTATTTTTTTTATCACACATATTAAAAAAATACCCTGTAGGGGTCTTGTAATTTACTGACATGAGGACGCATTGCTTTTCAGCCTATAAATTGCATTTCAGCACAACCTGGCAGTTGAATATTTTATGAATGTGTTCGGGTTATAAAATATTTCTAATTCAGAATTTTTTTTTTATTATTTATTTCTTTTTCCCACAGCCCAGAGCTATCTGTTTTCAATGCTTGCCAAATATTTATTGTCGAAATGTGTAGAAGTGTGGGAGAGAGGTTAAAAAAAATGTCCCTTTTCTCTCTCATTTCTTGCCACAATATGCTCGTGAAGTCTCCACATCTCCACAACATGAGTCGACCCGGTCACATTAAAAAGCTAAGCAATGGCAACAGTGTTATCTTTTAAAAATATACAGTATGCCATATATATATATACGTAGATGTATTTTTTCTTCTCTCAACAGAAGGCAAATAAAAGTGGCAGTGCATCACATGCTTTATGATGTCTGAAATACAGTATATTATAATAAATTATGTTTATTTGCATTCTCTTTTACAGATCAACAAAGACACACCCAGGGCCTGTTGTCCACCTGAGTGACAGCCCAAAAGATGAAGGGAAGGTACAGGAGATATGTTCTCCCTTTTAATGTTTAACTTGTTGTAATCCATGCAGACATTTAGAGTTCAGTACATCCTACTACAAAGTACTGATAACTGCTTATTGTTGTTATTATTATCAGAATCGGAGATAGCATGTTGAGCAATTCAGTTTAACCATGCAGTTAGCCAATAACCCTTGCTAATGTCTAAACTTTTGGCTATGTTTACATTACCAGCCTAAAGAGACTCAAATCCAATTTTTTTTTACCTGATTGTGACGTACTGTAGAATTTCACAGCAGTGCTAGCAATACAGTACTTGCTGAACCAGCTAAAGCAAGTCATCTGTCTTTCTTGCTTCTTTAAGACCTTAACAAATCTATCTGCTGTCCTCTAGAGCAAAACTCTAAAAATGTTTTTTTTTTTTTTTTGTTGCTAAAATCACATCTACAGTATTGTTTGAAATGAGGCAAGGATAGCTCAGTGGTCAAGGCATTAGAATAAGGTTCGGAAGTCCCAAGTTCAAATCCCACAACCATCAAGTTGTCCCTGTTGGGCCCTTGAGCAAGGCCTTAGGCCTCAACTGCTCAGACATATAATGAGATAAGAATGTAAGTCACTCTGGATAGGGGCATCTGCCAAATTCTGTAAAATGAAATAAACGAGTGATAGCACAAATATATAGTGCCTTGCAGAAATATTCATACATGTACCTCTATAACTTTTGCACATTTTGATATGTTATAACCACAAACATAAATGTATTTTATTGGGATTTTATGTGATAGACAAAGTGATAATCAACTTAAAAAAGTGATAATCAGCAGAAAAAAACATCCTCACAGCATGATGCTGCCACCACCATGCACAGTGTTAGTTTTCAGCCACACATAGCATTCAGCATTTAGGCTTCACAGAACAGCTGTATTTACACTGGGATTAAATTACACACAAGTGAACTCTATTTACTAATTAGGTGACTTTTAAAGGCATCAGTGTAAAGAGGAATAAATTCCAATTCATGCCATAAATTTTTCCTTCAACAATTATGCGCCACTTTCTGTTGGTCTATTACATAAAATCCCAATAATATACTTTTACATTTTTGGTTGTAACATGTCAAAATGTGAGAAAGTTCAAGGGGTATAAATAGGCACTATATGATGTATTTTAACCCATCTGGCTTATCTACAGTATGTGCACACATGTGCTGTTTCACATGACAGGCGCATTCACATCAGAGTCAGATAAAAGTTGCGTGTAATCATAAATGTAAACCATCATAACACGTAAATCCGATCTGATGTAAATCCGTCAGAACTGAACAATGTGGTTTGTAATGTGATCAAAGCCTTTTTTTTCTGAGAACACTTTGTTTCAGTTTCCTTTACCAGAGCTGTTCAAGTTTTTTTTTTTCATTCCTGTGTACTTGTTTCATTCTCAGCTGCTGATTGGCTTCGAGAGTGGCACTATAGTGATGTGGGACTTGCGATCAAAAAGAGCTGACTTCAGGATTTACTATGATGAGGTGAGAGTGTTGGTGCCAGCATGCTGTCTTAAAGCCTGCATGAAAAGTTGACACAATTGATTCAGCTCTGCAAAGGGGACAAATAAATAAATAAATAAATATCAACAAACTCATAGCGAAAATGAAGCCATTACTACCAGTTCTATTCCTGCTTTCTAATCCCCTGCGCTCAGCTATGCAGATTTGGCAGCAACTGCTGGTCTGGATTCCAAATCACTGCTGAATGGAAGTCACGTTTTTGAATCTGATTCTCCTGATTGTATAGTGTGTATGTGTGTGTGTTTCTATACATAACTGTAGCCTTGGCACATATTTGCAGATTTTCATTTTTGAAAATGGTAGAACAAGCTGCCACCATCCAGTACCAATTGAATCATCTGTGCTCTGTACCACAAGTCACATATTCACTTTCAAAATGAGGTTTCCAAACTCGCTGTCTCTCTCCGACCTTTTAATACGTGTTTCAGAAAGCTCCATGTGGTGACAGCGCCCTGTGGTCATCTGTCAGTCCTTGCAAAGAAGAATTTTTTTTTTCTACTGTTGCAACGAAGTTTCATGAGCGATTGGTGATGTCTCTAAGTGGGAGCATCTAGGGGTCTGGTAATTGCTAGTTTTGATGTGCGCCTGGCATAGCAGCGTGTGTGAAAGTGTTTTTATAATGAAGGAGAGGACTTGAGAGAGGAAGACAGACACAGAGCACAGCCAAAATATTAATCGTGCAATAAAGATCTCATTCCCATGGAAACGCCCAAAACCTCACAGTTGGCGACGGATCCGAGTGAACATTAAATTAATTAAGAGTCTCAGGAAAAAACGTCATTTAGGATCCAAAGGTTAAAGCATCATTTTTTTTCACTATGTTAAAAAACTAATTTATATTGAGGTTTATTTTGAACTGTTATTGATTTATTGAGCGGTTATTGGTCATATGACATGTGACGCTTTGACCCAACACAATACCAAGACTTGTTAAAGCAAACGCAGTATCCTCAGGCTGCAGAGCAAAACACTGAATAATACATGCAGGGTTGAACCAAGCAACCGTGTCTCATTATCAGTGTTCAAAAAATAATACAAACATATCTTCAATTGCAGCTAAGCTAAAACATGAGTGACCATCATTATTTCAGTTATAGAGCACTAACAACAGCAAATAAAACTAGAAGGTCCTGTAAACAAATATATCCTGAGACTGAGAGTGATCAAAGTTCAGGGTTTATTATAATATTGTATACTACAAAAAAAGAAGAAAAAAAACTTTCCCAAACTGCCTATAGTGGGTGATGACAATTGGGTGTGGAACTGGCAATCTGACCCCTTAGGTACCTGTTACGGAAACAACAGGTAGACCTCCAGGATGGCACATGGACATACCTAACATGACATAAAATACTTACCATATTAGAATATGAGTACACTTCTTGTGAAGACTATTCACAATAGATACATTTATTTTATCCAGCTGACCCACCGCCATGTTTTTGGGAGGTAGAGGAAACCAGAGAACCTTAAGGAATCCCATATGGTACATGCATACTGCCCAGGTTATAATAATCTGGTTAGTGCAGGCAGAGACAGCTGAACAGAATGGATAGTCCATCCTCTTGCTGTACCCTTTGTCTCTTAGTGATGGTGCTGGATGTCCAAACCAAGTATAATTAGAAATATATTTGATAAAAAATTGGCAGTGCATTGTAAATTTTAGAAAATGTCCAAATGTCTTATAGTCTTCATTTATCACATAAAGGACAACCTGTCAGAATACAAAATAACACTTCTTCTGACACTTATAGCTCATAGAATATTTTATTAAAAATCTTCTTCTATAATGCATTATGCTTTATAAAGCTACTGTATTGTTCCTGGCAATGGCTTCAAATTCATCTCAGTGTCTTTCTTTGGGAATAATGTACAGGTTGATCAATGTGTTTAATTTACCAGGTTGGATTTTCAGACCGGTGAAGACTTATTGGTGGTTTACAGTTGAGAGGTGCATTCTATTTCACTGCTGGTAGGAGGACGGCAGATTGAAGGTTATTTTTACCACAGTGCTGTTAAATGCTTGAATATGATTGGTCAGCATTTCTGACAGTAGTTCTGTGTGCAAGGTTTATATAAATGTGCACAGTTTCGTTTCCAGGAACCGTGGTACACTACATTAAACATGAATACAATTATAAAGCAGGAGAAATGATCACATTCAAGAAAATATGTACAGTAAGTGCTCGGATGAGGGAGAAGTTCATGAATAAATTGTGATTTGAGAAATATTACAATATTGGAAAAGATATGAAACAGAATTTGCAACAGTACAGAAAGTGATGTGATTTCAAAACTGATATAAGACACTTACTAATCCTTGTGTATAGGTTAAAAAGATACTGAGGAGACATTTCAATGGCATGCATATGCATATCACAGTTTGGGTGACAGTTCAGGAGGTTGATAGCTCACTCAGCAGGAGAGGTGTTTATGTGAACTGGCTGTCTCCACCACAAACAGCAAATATGAATGAAGCAAATACGCGTTTTGGTTAGTAGAACAAATTTCCAGAGTTTTTTTTATTTTATTTTATTGAAATAAAGGTAGTGTAAGAGCATGCCAGACAAAGATTAACTTAGGATCATAGACACTTAGCCCATCTTTCCGTTTCTGCAGAATAGCCATTGTAACACAACTTGCTAAAAAGTAAAAGCCACAGTAGAAAAGTATCAGAACACCCAGTGAACCACAGCCTCAAAAGAGCCTCAGTGAGTTCAAGATTGTTGATCCGGTCTACAAATATCTAAAATCTCAATCTGGTCAATCTGTTATGTTTAATGAGGCACCACCCAGCAGTCCACAGCACTCAGAGGATCTGCCACTAACATCCCAGTGCCCCCAGAGGTCTTGTGGAGACATGCGCTGAGGAAACAGCTGCCCTGGTGGTACAAGGGGATCCTACACAATGTTGGGCTTAATGTTTTGCATTTTAATGTTCTGGCTGATTATTCTTTAAAGGCTCAACCCATTACTGCTTTCTAATTATTTTAGTAATTTCCAAACTTTTAAAACAAATGACCTGCATCCCTTCTACTTTCCATTAAACTTTTTGGTATAGTACATTTTAAATTGCTATCATATTAAAAAATGTGTTGATCTTAACCTGACTTAGACAGCTCTACCACTTAGTTAAGGTATGACTATATAAAAAAAAAAAAAATCACAGAAATTCAATATTGTGGCTTTTTATTCCTTCATAGCACTTCATGAGAAATTAAATGGATCTAATGTTTAAAAACCTTTTTTATTGTTGCACACCACAAAAAAAGCATTTTAAAAATGCAATGCATGTGTTTTTTCTGTGTTTTTTAATGCTATTTTTCTTATTATTATTATAATATATATATTTTTTTTACACTGCTCAGCCAAAAAAAAAAAAAAAAACACCACCTGGATTTATACAAATCGCTAAGAGCCTTCTTTTGGATAATTACCGCAGTGATTAATATGGTACAGCTGGCAACAAGTTATTTAACTCCAACTGATGCAGCGAGTAGCTTAAACAACCATGCCAGAGAACATATCCTGTGTTACTCTGTTTCAAAAAGAGTCCAATTATTGTCCTGCATCAAAAAAAAAGAAAACAACTAAAGAGATTACTGAATCAGGAAAAGAAGTGAGGTAGATGATGTCTGTTGGTCAGGTCTAGACTCACTGTACAAGCCTGTGGGGCAGGGTATGATCCGAGGTTGCTCCTGTTGGTCACGTCTAGACTCACTGTACAAGTATGTGAGGTAGTGTTATAATTTAAGGTTGCCTCTGTTGGTCAGGTCTACAGTAGACTCTGCAAATTTATGTGCCAATAAAATGAGGTCAACCTACTACCTAAATGACCAGGTTTTTCCATCGATGGACTTTTTTCTTCCCTGACGACACGGGCATATTCCAAGATGACAATGGCAATCAGGTTCAACTTGTGAAAGAGCGGTTCAGGGAGCATAAGACATCATTTCCAGAAGAATCCAGACTATAAACCCCATTGAGAATCTTTGAGATGTGCTAGAGAAGACTTTACGCAGGGGTCCGACTCTCTCGTCATCAATACAAGATCTTGGAGAGATATTAATGTGACTCTGGAAGGAAATAAATGTTGTGACATTGAATAAACTTGTCGCAATGATGCTACTGCTGTGGAAAGTATACTGTATATTGATACAATTACCATGTAATAACATCTGAACCTCTTTACTGTAGTGGGGTTTATTAAAGTAAAGTCTGAAATGTATGGATTTGATGCTTGTAAATCCATTTTCAAGAAATATTTTCGATCTTGTTTCCAAACTCACTCAACGTTTGAGGTAGGTAACCAGAGAAATTTGTAATTTTTTCTTTTTGCTCCACTCCTACGCTAATGCAGAGTCTGGGGGAGGGTAAAAAGAGTAAAGTAGCACTTATGCTCTTCATTTAAATGTGGCTTAAGTGAACTAAATGTGAATCCAAGTAATGTTTCTGAAACATTACTGGATCAGCCAATTTTTTTTTTTATAGTTGCAGTAATATACATTTAGACATCATTTACAAAAATTTACAAATGTCCACTTCTGTAGGAACAATTGCACACCTGCTCATTAATGCAGCTGTCCAATTAGCCAATCAAGTAGCAGCAGTGCAATACATAAAATTATGCAGATACAGGTCCACAGTTTCAGTTAATGTTCACATCAAACACCTGAAGAACTGAATAAAGAAAAGGTGTTATTTCAGTGGTGGTAACTGTGGCATGGGTGTTGGTGCCAGATGGGCTGGTTTGACTATTTCAGAAACTGCTGATCTCCTGGGATTTTCACACACAACAGTATCTAGCATTTACACTGAATGGTTTGGATAATTGCGTGGATGAGCAGGTGCACAGGTGCTCCTATTTATGTGGATAGTGACTCTATTAGTTTATAAAAATAAATAAAACATTTATGAGGAGATTGTGAGCTTTTTTTTTAAACACCAATCCCTGTAAGTGGTGTGTAATATACAAGGGGTGTTCAAGTCAAACTGGGACTTTTGATTGTGCAGAAGAAGAACACAGTTAGGGCAGTAAAATATCACTTATCCCAGCATTTCACTAGTGCTTGGGGACCATTGAGATAGAAAGTTTTCTCAATACATCAAAAACATGATCAGACTGCCTCCTTCATGTCTGAAATGCTGGCCTCCCAGGAATTCCCTAAATGGCCCACAAATGTGAAAATGGCTTGAAGAAAGGTCAGGACTATCTATAGTATATAGGGATGTGGCAATAACTACCTTGTAATGTGCAAGTGGTGTTCATGAATGATTGTGTGTACAGTTCCCACAAGCAGATATATTTCTTGTAAGTTGGTGAAAGGTATCTATCAGTTGTTAAGGATGAGATATTCCATGAACTGACTCTTCACAGGAACGACTGTAGTCGACTCTAAGCCACCACAGCCAAGATCTACATTCACAGAAGGTTTGCTTAATCACCTTTTTAGAGCCTTATCGCCGTACTGTGCTTTATGTTTTCTAAAAATGAGATATTTTATCACAAGTCCCTATTTGACTTGAACACCTATTGTGTATATTATCCCACGAAACTGGTGTATGTAAAAAAGAATAAACTTTTCTGTAATGTATGCGTGACTAATAGATACATGTTCCTCATTAGACTATGTATATAGATCAACCTTGATTAAGCAAACTTCCTCACCATTCACAACATGTGTATTTATCTTAAAATGTAAGTGGGCCAGGGGTAGCTCAGTGGTCCCAGGTTCAAACCCCACAACCACCAAGTTGCCACTGTTGGGCCCTTGAGCAAGGCCCTTAACCCTCAACTGCTCAGATGTGTAAAAAAAAAAAAAATGTGAGTCGCTCTGGATAAGAGCGTCAGCCAAATGCCTAAATGTAAATGTAAGTAAGTTATTTATACACAGTTATCTCTGTCACCAAGCAGTACAGTTTGGTACCAGCTGCAGGCCTGGGAGGTAAACAAGCATGTTGCCTGATACACTGACCTTGTGGCCTAAGCCAGTGTCTGGCTGAGGGCTATGGCAACAGAGATCAGCAAAACCCTATGTGCCCTCACAGCCTGAGAAGGACATATCCTAATATTCTACTAATAATCAGAATAATAACCCAAATCAGAATAAAAATGCATCTTGTTGTCATCCCTATCAGAATAGTCTGACATGATCTAGCCAAATCTGCATTAGCAAATCTTTGATAATCCATTTAGTGGGTGCAGTAAATAGTAGCCATGTAAACACTTACACTTGTTGCTCATATTTTCCCCACACAAGGGTAACATTACATGACATCATAAGTTTCATTACTGATTAGTAAACTCCATGAGAACAACACTCTCTTCCCAGTCTTTAATTCAGACGCTCATCCACTGGGTCTCTGGCTAAAGGAGGGGGCACTGAATTTACATCTACCCAATCATAGGTTGGACTGAATTCTTGTACCGAATTATAACACAGAAGGTGGGATTAATCAGAAAAAAATTGGAACCCTAACATAACCATAAACTTGAAGAAAAAAACATTTTTTTCTTTGTTATATTTCTGGACGGTGACACGGGAGCATAGTGGTTAGCACTGTCGCATTGCACCTTCAGGGTCGGGGTTTGATTCCCACCTTATGTCTGTGTGTGAGTCTGAGTTTGCATGTTCTCCCTGTGCTTGGCTGGTTTTATTCCCCATTTTCCACCCACAGTCCAAAGACTAAGACCCCCATTTTTTGTAAATGAGCGTGTATTTGTGCCCTGCGATGGATTGGCACCGCGTCCAGGGTGTACCCCACCTTATGTCCCAAGTCTCCTGGGATAGGCTCTAGGCTCTAGGCTCCCTCCGTATACAGGGTCTGTATCATTTGTATACAGGGTCCCTGTATAGAAACGATGAGTGAGAGTATTATATTTCTGGCAGTTTAAACATTCCACAGCAGGAAAGAACCACGGCACAAAAGTTGTATTCTTAAGTTAAATGCTTTGAGCATGTATCAGGATCAATGTAAACAATTAGGTTGGAATCTCTCCTGTAATTACTGTACACCTGAATCAGATTAAAGAAATATAGTCTCTTTAACAGTGTTCTCATCTTAACTGTGTGTTACTGCTTGAACCAAGATTAAGAAGGATACCATAGCAGGCAAAACGTGATAATTATGCAACCGTCTGTTTATGCTGTTGTTTTTAGTTGTGCTTAAGTGGTGTATCAGACTGAGAAATGTCAATCAAGCATGCTCGTTAGAATATTAGAAATGTAACACCTACTCACTTTTTGGTATTTACGCCCTGTAATTACATGTCTGTCTCTTCATTAAAGCTTTAGCAGAAGATAACATAACTATTATATGTTTTTTAAAAATATTTTTACATTGATCCCTGGGATTAACAGTTCTGTCTGGTTAATAAGAACAGAGATGAGAGATGTACGGAGTACGGCTTCTGTAATCTGGGAACTGCTTTTGTGTTGTACACATGGACTAACAAATGTCATAGCTCTTTCTGCAAATTCTTCCTTGGAGAGCCTTGAGCCTCAATTAAATAACTTGAACATGAAATCTCTAAATCAACTTTATATACAGAGGCAGATAAAAGGAGTAGGGAGCTGTTCATGGATTCTCCACAAGTCAAATCCACAGACATGCACAGCTAAACTCTGCACTGGGAAGGACATGCAGGTCTATTTGCCAAAGAGGGGAAATAAAGAGATTTGTTTTTGTGCTGGTAAACAGTTTCTTATGTTCTTATTGGTTCGATGAGATTATAGAAGATTTTTTTTATCTCAGTGTTTAAACAGGGTGTAAAATTTGTAACACAAGAAAAAAGGATCTTTGTTTGGGTCTATTGATCAGATGTAAGCATTATGTGATTTCAAAGCGGGCTGGAAACCAAATGGCTTCCGATGCGAAATAGTTTGAATCTCACACACAGATGTTTTTCAATTGTTTTATCACTCAATTTTAATTTGCACTGCTTCTGCCGTGTGTCTCTCAGTAGCACAACAGGCTCGCTCCACTCATTTCCTCACACCTGAGGCCTTCGTCCTATTCATGTAATTATATTCATAGTTTGGTATGGAATTCATTCTACAATTTATTTATTTTTTGAAAATTAAAAAAAACAAGTAGGCGGCACGGCGCTGGCTTAGTGGTTAGCACTGCGTGCATTGAGTTTGCATGTTCTCCCTGTGCTTGGTGGGTTTCTTCCATGTACTCTAGGTTCCTCCTATAATCCAATGACATGCACATTAGGCTGATTGGCTTTCCACAAAAATGCCTGTAGTGTGTGAGTAAATGTGTCAGTGTGAGTAGGTGTGTGTGTGCCCTGCGATGGATTGCCAGGTTGTACCCCGCCCCCACACTGACCTCCCACTACGCTGTATACAGGATAAAGCGATATAGACAATGAGTGAATGAATGAAAAAAAACCTCCACACAACACAACACATCGGACTATGATACAGACTCCTGAGTGCGAGATGTAATTCTGACATCGGCCACTAAACTCAAATGATTTCTAAGAGTATAAACAGAATAATTTTTTAAATATTACGTTATGGTGTTAGGTCTCAAAGTCAGAAAAGTGTTAATATAGACATTTGTCATTATTTCATATTCAGAGTCATAGTTGATCTGAGGAGCTCGGTTTTTGCAGGGGTTAGCTTGCTACGGTAACTAATAATTTACCAGGCGTACTGTAGCTGGCTAGTTATCTAGAATGCCTAATCTACATACATTGCTTGAACAAACCTTAACGTTCCATCAGGATGGGCGATAGATAGCTAGGCATTGTGGTTACTGAGGATTTCCCTAATGTCAGATAGCTAACATTCTTCAGCATATAAATACATTATATTTATTACAATTAGAAAAGTATTTTCTAGATTTACACCCTAGAGCGCTCTTTGTGTTGCTACGGTAATCCATCACAATAAGCAGATAACATTTTAGCTAATGCCAATCCAATTCCTACATATAATTCATGATCGATTCTTCAGTCAGATCATAACCAAGTAGCATCATATTGATAGGCTACTTAGGTCATTTTGCTCAAATCCTTTTTTATTTTTTTCGTAATTTGCTGGATTTTGGTTTGTGTACTATCATTAAAGGGGTGGATAGAAAGGATAAATCTGAGAGATGTATGACTCTGTGGATGATAGCTCTGTAATTAAAGGTGGTGTGTTTACAGGGCTTCAGAAGCTGGACAGGGACATTCTACTTGCAGTATATATATATATATATATATATATATATATATATATATATATATATATATATATATATATATATATATATATATATTTTTTTTTTTTTGGGATCTTTTTGTTCGATTGCCTTGTCTGGGTGCTCTCTTGTCATTTTCAGGCTTTTAGTACCTTCACGTGCTTATGATGTGAATCCACTATCTCTGCCTATTCTTCTTCCTGTCACTTTGTGTGTGTGTGTGTGTGTGTGTGTGTGCATGTTTGTGCAACTTATTTTCTCCTTGTGTGTATGAAGAAGATCCAAAGACTTATTTTACCCTGTTAATTATATTATTTTGTTTTTTAATGCATATTTATATAGGGTGTCAATTATAATCTATCATATATTGCACATCCCTTCTTCCTCTCTTTTTCTAGGCAATTCACTCCGTTAGCTGGCATCATGAAGGACGGCAGTTCATGTGCAGTCACTCCGACGGAAGTCTCTCCATGTGGAACCTGAGAAACACAGCCAAACCCTTCCAAGTCACCTTTCCTCACGGTAACGCACCATTCTCACAAACAAAAACATCACCTTCTGATACTTTAATCACAGCTTTTCTGCAAATAAAGTCTCACACATTTCAAAATGACATACACAGTTTACAAATCCTCATTCCTCTTAGTATTTATTGAACCAAAATCCAATATACTCTAGTCTCATGAATTCTACCACAAACAGTGCTTAAACATTACACTATAGACCAACATAACGTATCTTTAAATACAAAGAATGTTCAAGTCAAACCGGGACATGTGACAAAAAATTCTCATGTTCTGTAGGAGTAAAACTGACTTACAGTAAAACATTTCAACGGTGCACATGTTTTGCAGTCGTTCCTGTGTATATTCAACAAGTGGAATGCCTGATTCGTGGAAAAAAAGAAGGGATAACTGTACACACAATCATTCGCCAACACCACTTGCTCCACATTATTTATTTAGTCACTTTTGTGAGTTATTGTCACACTCCCCATACAATCCTGACCTTGAACCAATCCATTTCCACATGTTAGGACCATTAAGGGAGTTCCTGGGAGGCCAGGGTTTTAGACCTGAAGCAATAATACCGATCATACTGAAAAAAATGCTCTATCTTGATGGTATCCACGGACTAGTTAATTGCTGAGATAAGTGCATTAGTGTAGCAGGGGTTATATAGAGGGAATAAAGGGAGATTTACTTCTATACAGTAGCTGTGTTCTGTTATTCTACACAAGCAACAGTCTCGGTTTGACTTAAACCCCCCATGTGTTGACATATTACCCACATTATGGACACAGTTGTTACATTGAACACGCATCGCCTACTGTAGAACAATAAGCTCCCTGAAATTTATACTTTCAATAATGTATTTCACTTTTAGTGCATTTATATAAAAACATAAATACAACATTAGCCATCCTTTTATAAGGATATATTTGTGAATAAAT
The DNA here is from genome assembly GCF_024256425.1 of Clarias gariepinus. Lineage (NCBI taxonomy): Eukaryota > Metazoa > Chordata > Actinopteri > Siluriformes > Clariidae > Clarias > Clarias gariepinus. The sequence goes on from NC_071104.1 coordinate 12,744,686, forward strand.
GAGGTTTAAATGACAGACTGTAAATATTCCAAGTGTTTTTTTTTTGTTTGTTTTTTTGTTATAATAGGCACAATTAAAAAAAAAAAAAAAAAAAAAAAAAAAAAAACCTTTTTTCTGTTTTATTTTATGCTATACAGTAATGTAATATAATGTGTCATTGGCTGGATGCCTCAATTAGTCAGTAGGCTATTAGGTTTTCTTCTCTGATGTCTCATTATTCAGAGCAGAGCCACACTAGGACCACATACACATACGCACACACACACACAGTCTCATTTGAGATAAAGCCGGCTTTCCCAGCAGTATAAAAATCTGGAGCGAGTGCATGACTGCCCCCTCACCAAGAAGCTGTGCTGGGGGACAGAAAGTCAGCGTGTGTTTTGAGTTTGACTGTGTGTGAGACAGGAATGAGCAGGCATTGTTCATATTCCTTGATACTGCTCTTTCTCTTCTTCCTGGCCCACATGGGATTTTAGGTAAATCTCAGCGAGACGGCAGAAAAGAATCATGTAAGCCAATTCTCAAGGTGGAGTACAAGACCTGCAGGAACAGGTAAAGCACAAGGCACACACGGACCCACACACTACTACTACTACTACTACAGTATACAGTATCAGTGGTTTACTCTATTATATAAAAGTTCAAACTAAAAACTTCCTGAGCTCCAAAATAAAGCAACATTTCTGCCATGCTTTTACACTAGCTGGATCAAAATCCAGAAAAGATTTATGATTTTATTTATAGAGTCAGGGGAAAACATACATACAGTATTTCTTTATGTTTACAAAGGGGTTACAAAGAATAATCTTTTTATTTTTTTTATTTTTAAACACTAAACTAGTTTTTATGTTGCTTATAAATGAATGTTTTTCCTGTTATTAAAATAACATTTCCCTGGAAAACCACACATTTCATTATAATACTGTAGTATCTTGCCTCAAGGATGCTATTTTGACTGACCGCAGTACATTAAGAGCATCCCATCCTTGTACTACTGTAGATTATCATCTTGTATGTGTCCAATAGATTTTTCTGCTCTTTTTTTTCTTAAAACCAAAGTTTATTTCGATAAAATATTAATATGTGCCTAATGTTGTTGACTGTAAACATTGTTGGAAAGATGCTGTTGTCTTGCAGGATAGTTAAAGGTTTTAGAAAGTTTTTCGAAAGAAACTTAAATGAAGTAGCTGAGTTCTTAAAAGATCAGGAGTTGAAAAATTTCATATTCTGAGAATTGTGATATTTTTTTACAGTATGTAAATAAAAAATACCATTTTCCATATTCTATAACAAGCCTTAGGGATTTTCAGTGTGTTGCTATGTTTGGGCCGATCCTGTCCAGACAATTTTTTTCTATTCAGTTTAATCAAATATGCAGTGTCTGGCCAAAAAACAAAAGCCCTTACTCAAATATTCTGTTTGTCCACTCTTAGCTTTGACTACAGCGTGCGATATGGTGGTGAATTTGTGTGTGAAAATGATTCGTCATGCTCTCAGAAACACTCCTTTACAATTTGAATCCTGGAATATGCCTGTGCCATCATGAAAGAAGATCTCTATAGATGTGATAACCCGGTCATTCAGTACGTTCAGGTCTTCAGCATATTTAATTTTATCGCGACAAAACGTTGCTGAGTCCAAACCGCACCAAATGAAGCAACTCCAGATCATAACACTATGCATGATGGGTGCAGTGCTTCATGTGCTTCCCTCCTTACCCTGACACGCCCATCGCTCTGAAATAGGGCTCATTTGGACTCTACTATTCTATTTCTCTAAAGCCTATTTTTAATGCTTTCCAGCAAACTAAGGTCTTTTTATTTCTGATTAGCCTTAGTAATGAGAGGTTGTCTTATGGCCACACAGCTATTTAGTCCCAATCCTCTGAGCTCTTGGTGCATCGAGTCAGACAGTGCTTTTAGTTTTGCTATTCAACATACAGTAGCTGTGATTTCCACTGGCGATTTTTGATCATATGACTCCACCAAACGTTTAAATGATCTCCGATCACGGTCATTTATGATTCTTTTTCTCCGAATTTAATAAATTATGTGAATGGTAATGGTAATGAGGATGACATTTTTTTTTTTTTGGGGGGCCAGGCCGTGCAATTACGGAAAAAGTTAACATTTTTAGAGATACATATACTGTACAATAGAATAGATAGTGTAAGCTATGTAACTGAACTTTATAGTAAATTTAATGCTGTAGTTACATGGCTAGAAAGGTTCCTGTGCAGCAATATTTCTTCAAGAGTATACTGAGAAAAATCACAAGTTCACTCATTATACACTGCACTCCTGGGAGGCCATGCTTTAGCAGCCAGTGAATCATGGGATATATTGTTTATGTGTGTCATTGAGAGGATTTATGCCTGCACATAGTGAGAGGCAGATGTATCCGCCTCCTACTCAAAATTCTTCCTGCTGTTTTATTTTGTCACGAGACAGGGAGTTGAAACTCCCAGTTCTGGCTTGAAATGCATGTTTTCCCTTCTCGGGAGACGTATAAGCAGATTTTTCTTTTATCCCTGGCTTATTCTAATGCAAGCTATTAAACATTGAAATCTTCCTCTGCTTTAATAGCTTATCTGAGTGTGTTATGCAGCTTTTGATTTTACTGTCTATGTAAAAGGTGGGGTTTTTCTTTTAAAAATAAACTCTGAGTTGAAAAAAAAAAAAAAAAACCTTTAGGATTTGGTTTTTACCTACATTGTAAGTGTGAGCTTCTGTGCTGTGGGAAATGTCAAGCTTGGTAACTGGGAGCTTTATAAGTTCAGCCCATAGTTGTATTAAATTGCGAGAAGGCCGTTAAAAATAGAAGGAGTTTGGTTATTGTTTTAATGAGGTTATATGCTTGTAAATTTGTGAATGTGGTTCCTCAGACAGATTTCCAGCTCAGGGTCATGTGTGGGTCACAGAAGGTCAGAGTGATGATCCTTTATTACCGGTGTTGAGGAGGGGGTGTACTGTTGTTTGTGTGTCTGAACCAGCAAATACAGACTACCATATGTCGGCATGAGTCGACTGTGCTAACGGTATCAATTACTCACTTAAATCCCTGTCACATTTAATGAGGCGGAGGCGTTTCTGCAGCACTGAGAGCTGAGCCAGGGAGACAGACGTCACCGAATACTGTCTCTCTCTCTCTCTCTCTCTCTCTTGCGCAATAAATGATGACAAGCAATAACTACAATATGGGAATATAAACTCATTGGTCGCTTTAATAGGAACACCTGAACGTTCCATGGCAAAGGCAGTTATACCCAGCCAGTCATGTGACAACAGTGTATTATGTGAAAATCATGTAGATACAGGTCAAGCACTTTTAGTCAAACATCACAATTTCATCTCAATGATGGGTTGACATGGTGCGGGTGCAGGTTTGAATATTTCAGAAGCTGCTCAAATCCTTGGATTTTTGTACATAACAATCACTCGAGTTTCTGCTCAGGTTCTTCAGGTAGTTGGTGTGAAAGGACAGAGGAGAATCACCAAAAAATGGGCAGAAAAGCTTCAAACTTCAAAACAGATGAGATACAACTTCTGGAACATCAGGGCTGGAAGTCAGACTTTACTTTTTTCTACGACAATGTGCATAGTCTCACCAAACTTAACAGCTGAAAACTAGAGAAAGACCAGGAGACGTTGTTTACTGTGTGTGTGTGTGTGTGTGTGTGTGTGTGTGTGTGTGTGTGTGTGTGTGTGTGTGTGTGTGTGTGTGTGTAAATTCCGGGAGATCGACAGGATCTAAATGACCTGAAACCCCTTGTCTGATATGGTTAAAGTACACTCACATCACTTTTCCCTATTCTGTTGTTTGGTACAAACGAAAACCTCTTGATCTGGATCTGCATGATTTTCTGCTTTCTGCTGTGGCTAGATAATTGGATAATTGTATGCAGACATATGACTATTCCTATTTGAAAGAATATAAAGTGAACATCATCCTACAGTCAAACAACTCTAAATTTTTTCCCTTTCCCTCTTTTCTGTTTTTGAACAGTGAGCCATTTGTCATCTTCTCAGGAGGTCTGTCATATGATCAAGCAGGCAGAAGACCCACTCTAACCATCATGCATGGCAAAGCCATCACAGTGCTGGAAATGGACCATCCTATAGTGGAGTTCCTCGTGCTCTGCGAGACACCCTATCTCAATGGTGTGGTCTCACACATGCACACACACAAACACACTTTTCTGCTGAGAGTTGAATTACAAACTTCTTTCCAGGGCCTCCTCTCCGTCTTTTTGGACTCGTTATATCACCTTAAATAGAACTGTCTAATTTAATTGGATTGATTTTATCAAAGCTTTTACTCTTTTCATTCTGTTTAAAATGCCTGACTCTGGAAAGACATTTGTTAATGGATTATAGAAATGATCAGTGCTACAAACAGCAGCTGGAATAGTAATTATCTGTAATATGATGAACCAATAGAAATCTTACTTTTTTACAGCTTTTTCATAAAAAAATAAACCAGCTTTTTAATTACCTTAGTTTTTAATAATAGCATCATCTTATAAGGTTTGCTGAGATTGGTAAAAAAAAAAAAAAAAAAAAAAAAATCTGAAATCTTGCTGCAAATGTTAAAGATCTCAAATTTGTAAAGGAGTAGACCTCATGTCCACTGTAACGTACTGTAACAACAACATGTGTCACCAAATCCCCAGTCTGTCTTCAGCACCTGCAGTGTTAAATAAACTCTTAAAGTGTTTATTTGTCTCCAGCTGGACTTGAACAAGCACTGTAGTTGGTCTCTGAATACCGCTTTGGGGAACCACAGGTAGTCCTGAAACATGCTGTTTGTGAATCGGACATATTGAGGAAACCACAGACTGTGTTCCAAACCAGTGGTGCCTGGAAGAAAAAAATGTTTCCAATTCATTAGACCCAAACCTAGTTTCTAGTGTGTTCAATAAAGCCAAAGCTGGTCCTCGTATCTAATGGAGAGTGTCATTGATGTTAGGTAATGTGTCTGGATTTGTAATGAAGGCGTAAGTGATTTTAATGTATTGATGGAGATGGAAAGCAGGCTTCAGAGCTGAATCTGAAGTATCTGGGAACATTTGCGAAAGTGCAATTGCACTTAAATATTCATTAGGGGTTATGAGAGGAAATGAATGCTTATAAGGAATCATATTGAGGAAATGAAAGATGTCGTTCTCATCTATGCGCAATTATGAGCGTCTTTGCATGTGTTTAATAATAGGATAATAACAGGCCGACACCGTCGTAATAGAAATCTCAGCAGGACCTGAAATGATCGGCACCGTCATGACGTTCCAAAGGAGTCACATTCATCTACGCAGACAGGAACACACAGGCTGTTGAACTTTACCGAAGTGCTGCACTTTCCCCATTTTTTCTTCGCTTGCTAAAACGTTCTTTTTGATTGAGTACAAGCCAAACGTAAGAAGCGAGTAGAAATTGCAAAGAAGACGAAGTGTGATTTATAATTATGGTTGAAGTGGCTAAGTGGGCTTTGAGTACTTCAGACGTTTTAGATACTTGAGTCATGTTGCACTTAACAAACCAACCCCCCCCCCATCCCCCCCCCCCCCCCCCCCGTTTGATGTCAATGGTTCTCCTTGTTAGCAATCTTTCCCCTAGGATTAAAATACATGGGAGACATAGTTATGTAGGACATGAGTATGATGTGAAACATTCAACAAAAAAAAAAAAGAATATAAGAAATAGTAACTTTTAAAAAACTAGGGCTGATAACGTTTGAGGAAGGTGGATAGGATTAGTGATTTCCTACTCTTCAAGTTCTTTTCAGCTGAGATGGAGCGAAGTGGTAGAGCAGCATGTTTTTTCCTAAAATGTATCAAGGCTACAAACTACTCTACATGCTCAGAATCATTTTTGTCCGTTCTTACAGAGGTGCAGGAGCCATATGCGGTGGTTGTGTTACTGGAAAAGGATTTCATCGTGGTCGATCTGACACAGAGCAAGTAAGTACACACACAACACGCCGTACACACCTCTGACCTGCGGTAACATCTCTCAACACCCGAGTGAAATTCACCTGACATGTTCATAAAGAACCACAGCGCAAAACATGATCGCGGGTGTGTGTGTGTGTGTGTGGCAATTCGTCGAATGATCCATCACTCAGCATCAGCCCCAGGTGTCAATTAAACATGATGTTTTCATGAGAGGGAGACAAGGTCAACCTAGTGTACACATTGTTTTAAAGTCGCACTCCAGAGAGACTAAACACCAGCTGTTCACTTTGCTGCAAAGCTACTCATTATACACAAACGTCTCTCTTTGAAAAGTTGGTTTCCTACCCTTTTAAATGAAGCGTCTCTGAGGAAGACTATGATTTTCTCTTTATCTACTGTTGCTTGGAAATTATTTCGCTGTGCACCAACCAGCCTCACGCTAGCTTAGTCTCATCCCTATTTGTTCAGAGAGCTCTAGGGAAGGTGAATCCATGTCTCCTTTCTAATTGGGTTAATGTTCGTCTTGTGGGCATAATGTGTAGTGAAATGTATGAATAATTGACTATTTGTTTTTCTGTTGTGTCCATAAACTTCCCTAGAATTTCTCTAATTACTTTGTAAAGTCGAAAATTCTTGCTTATATCTTGTTTGTTTCTGCTGGAGGATTTAATATAATCCAGCTATTCAAGATTATTGCCTATAAAACCACAACTTGTTTTTTTTTCTATTTTTACCAGTTTCCCTATTTTTGAGAACCCCTACCCCATGGACATCCATGAGTCTCCAGTCACGTGCACAGCTTATTTTGCCGACTGTCCCCCTGACATCATCCCTGTGCTGTACTCTATAGGAGCGAAACACAAAAAGACTGGCTACAGTCACAAGGTAACCGAGCTAAGCTTCATCTATTCTGTCATGTACTGTTATGCCATATACCTAATTAACCCCCTTTCAGTATAGATCGTCAGTATGTACCCAATTACGATCTGAACCCCTTACCCCTTGTGTGTGTGTGTGTGTGTCTCAATACTGCTGCTTTTGCCTTTGCATGTGCACCATGATTCTGAAATTACCATTAAGGTTTACACAGGATCCCAAACCTAGGACAAAAAAAGTCCAGGTCTAAATGCAGCCAACCATATAATAATATTTGTTTAGCAAGTAGGCGAATTGAAATGTTCCTATCTGGTTCCTATCATACTAAAGATAATGCCTGAGCCTTCTTTGGCAGACAAGGTCAGATGGGTTTATTGATCCTCATTGCACAGCCATATATACAGTATAGATGAATGTGTGGGACATGTGAGAAAAGCCACTGGACGATCAGTCAATCTCTATCAGGGGATCGTTTTGTACCACTCGATGTCTTTGTTGGTGACATACAGTACTGAGTGATGATTTGAACATGTGGTTCAATCACATCTTGTACTCAGAAATATGACCCAGTATAGTGGACATGGTATTAGTATCTGCATCACACTGACTCACAGTCCATATGCCTGACGAGAGCAAGCTGGTTGGATGAACCTTTTTTTCAATTCATAATTCTTGTCTCCCAAATGATAACATAAAAAATGCAGCATGCTGTTTATTATCTATGGACAGCTTAATCCAAAGGAGCATTAATGGAAGCATTGAGGATTGTGTTACATTTTGAGTACTACTGACAAAAGCTATACAATAAATTGCAGTTTAAATGTAAACAAGCACATACTCCACTTAGCTTCTTTTGATTGGATAATTACTGCACTTAGTCGCTAGCAAAAACATCGTTTTACTTTAACTAATGCAATGAGTAGCTTGTCATTTCTGTCAGGGAGGATGTATCCCATGGTTATGAACAAGATGTGTTTCAGGAATGTCTGCATCAAACAAAGAAGTTGGAGAGATAGTATACTGTAAATAGTTCCATCAGTTATGCAAAAGAAATGTGATTGGCGAAAAAATTACTAAAAGGGATCGTTGAAAATGCCTCATGAAAAATCAATAAGAAATCACATCTAAATTTATTAGTGAAAGTCAGAGCATTTTGGTGCACAATGTGATGAGAACTCACAGGATTGGGTGTGGCCATAAGAAAACCACTTGTCATTGAGACTAATCAGAGAAAGCATTCATTTTCTCGGGAGCATAAAGGTTGTATTTTTAAGCAATAAAAAAGTGGTCATGTGGTCCGATAGTCCTGATTCACCCTATTCCAGGATGATGGGCGCATGGTGCTTACTGTTTAAGCCTCTGAAGGCAGTGTTGTGCTCTGGGGTTGCTTCATTCGATCAAGTCTAGGCTCAGCAATGTTATACGGAAAAAGAAAATGAAGTCAGCTGATGACCTGAAGGCACTGAAGGAGATAATGATAAATATATACTGTAAAGCTTGTTAGACTGTCTGACTTTTGCGTATATTCAGCCACTAAATGGGTCATCGTGATGGACTGAAACAAGATTAGAAGTAAAGTAATAGTAAAAGTAAAGATTACACATAATACAGTATAGTGAAGATTTTAACGAGATAATACGATGGGAAAATAAAGACTGATGAAGCTAAACAAAAGAAGATAAAGAACAGAAGATGCAAGGCTGTCTGCATAGGTTTGCACATGGCATTCAGTGTTTTCAAAAATTTTATTCTTGCTATAATATTCAATCATGTACAGATATTGATTAGCAAAGGGCAGTGTAATGGTAAAATAGAGACAACGCATCCTTAAATGCGTGTGTAAGAACCTGAACAGAACCTCCACTACACTCATCAGTCAGAAAGGGTTAACATCAGTAAATTGCTAATTATGTTCCCAGTCATTTTTATCTGCCTTGTAGGCTGAAACACCAAGCTGCGTTTAGAAATTTGTTTGTAATTACGCAGCGCCGTATGACTGTGCTGTTATTATTCCACACACACTGGGGCGAGGTGGTTAGAGGTGGATGTGCATAATGATAATAATTGCACTGCTTTTTACGTTGTTTGTTTTGCTTGGCAGGAGTGGCCAGTGAGTGGAGGTACTTGGACACTTGGTTCTCAAACATATCCTGAGATCATTATCACAGGGTAAGTCTATGTTTGTGTATATAGATATATTTATTTATATATTTATATATATATTTATATTTACACTTTAACGCTATAAAGAGAAACATTAGTTTATTTAGGTATACTGTACTCTGATTCAACACACACATACAGTAAAAACCCTCTGTGGTAAGAAATAGCCTGATTCTGAGTATCTATGGATTTAGTTTCTTTTCATATGAAGTCAATAAAGCGCCCCTCCAGCTTGCTTCATTGGTAAATGGATCACATTTGGCAGCTTTAATTCAATTGTGATATCGACCATGCATGCTGTGCGGCCTCTTTCTCTCTTTCTGCCCTTCCTTTTTTTTTGTCCCCTTGCGACCCGAGACCGATCAGGACACATTCCAGCTCGTTCACTTACTTTTTGTCCTACCTCTTCATTGCCTTTGCGCAGACATGCAGACGGATCGATAAAGTTTTGGGACGCCACAGCCAGTAAGTGCCTTAACCTTTAACCGCACATTGCCACCTGTCTGTGTTAGTCAGTTGCTCACTCTTTGAGGTCCTTGTCAAACCTTTTAAGAAAGTTCTCTTTACAAAATCGACAAAAGCAAAAACTTTTATAGACCATTATACTGAGTGTATAAGAACCAAAACCTATTTGGTCAATGTAAGAGGATTAAAGCATTATTTTGACATTTATCCTTTAATAAAAATGTTTTTAATTGAATAAAAAAAAAATAAAGTCATATGTGACCTTCAATTATTACATAAGATTATTGATCACAATATTTATACCAGCAGTCAGTCAGAGTAGATAATTAAAGAACCGGCATTAAGGGCTTCTCCCTGCTTCAGTCACGCTGCAGATGCTTTACAAGCTGAAGACGTCTAAGGTGTTTGAGAAGGTGAAGGGCAGCGAGGGGGGCCGCAGTGCCGAGCTGGTGGAGGAAGATCCCTACGCAGTGCAGATGGTCAGCTGGTGTCCCCAAAGCCGCATCTTCTGTGTGGTGGGCATCAGTGCCCATGTCATATTGTTCCGCTTCAGCAAGCATGACGCAAACACTACTATCACGGTAAGAATATTCTAATTGTATTGTGTGTACTCCTACCTTACACTACACGTGTTTACGTGGACTCTTAAGATTTCACTCACAGTAGGAATAATACTGTAGCCCGACTGGAATAAAAATGCATCATGTAAGAGAGAGTGTTGGTGTGTAAACCTTCAATAATCTGTTTAATATGTAAATATTAGCCATGAAAACACCTGATCTGATCGAATCTTTCTTGTTGGAATAAACATATTCTTTCTGCACATATTTGCCCCAGTAATGTTGCCGCGGTAACATTACTGTAGGTCACGTGATGAGGTTCCCAGGAAGGAAATTTTTCATCTCGTAAACTTAGCGAGACCGACTCCTTCCTGTCTTTAGCTGATTGGCTCATCATTTCATGAGGAGTAAAGCATCCCTTACAAATATATATATATATATATATATATATATATATATATATATATATATATTTGTAATATATGTATTACATATATATATATATATATATATATATATATATATATATATATATATATATATAAGATTATTTTATACACGTAAGGGATGCTTTACTCCGTAAAAAAAAAAATAGAAATATATTGTAAAAATGCAATATATTAAAATATATATATATATATATATATATATATATATATATATATATATATATATATACATACAGTGGGGCAAAAAAGTATTTATTCAGCCACCAACCGCCATTGTTCAAGTTTTCCCACTTAAAAAGATGAGAGAGGCCTGTAATTTTCATCATGGGTATACCTCAACTATGAGACAAACTAAGATTTAAAAAATCCAGAAACCACATTGTAGGATTTTTAAATAATTTATTTGTAAATTATGGTGGAAAATAAATATTTAGTCTCCTACAAACAAGCAGGATTTCTGGCTCTCACAGACCTGTAACTTCTTCTTTAAGAGGCTCTTCTGTCCTACACTTGTTACCTGTATTAATGGCATCTGTTATCAGTATAAAAGACACCTGTCCACAACCTCAAACAGTCACACCTCAAACTCCACTATGGCCCAGACCAAAGAGCTGTCAAAAGCCACTAGAAACAAAATTGTAGACCTGCACCAGGCTGGGAAGACTGAATCTGCAATAGGTAAGCGGCTTGGTGTGAAGAAATCAACTGCAGGAGCAATTATTAGAAAATAGAAGACGTACAAGACCAGTGATAATCTCCTTCGATCAGGGGCTTCATGCAAGATCTCACCCTGTGGAGTCAAAGTGATCACAAGAACTTGAGCAAAAATCCCAGAACCACACGGGGGACCTAGTGAATGACCTGCAGAGAGCTGAGACCAAAGTAACAAAGGCTACCATCAGTAACACACTGCGCCGCTCAAATCCTGCAGTGGCAGGCGTGTCCACCTGCTTAAGCCAGTACATGTCCAGGCCCGTCTGAAGTTTGCTAGAGAGCATTCGGATGATCCAGAAGAGGATTGGGAGAATGTCATATGGTCAGATGAAATCAAGATAGAACTTCGTGTTTGGAGGAGAAAGAATGCTGAGTTGCATCCAAAAAAACACCATACCTACTGTGAAGCATGAGGGTGGAAACATCATGCTTTGGGGCTGGTTTTCTGGGACCAGGAAGACCCTTTTTGAGTAAAAACCTCCTTCCATCAGCAAGGGCATTGAAGATGAAAGTGGCTGGGTCTTGACACAAAGAAGTGGCTCTGTAAGAAGCATTTCAAGGTCCTGGAGTGGTCTAGCCAGTTTCCAGATCTCAACCCCATAGAAGATCTTTGGAGGGAGTTAAAAGTCCGTGTTGTAGGAATGGGCCAAAATACCAGCAACAGGGTGTGAAAACCTTGTGAAGACTTACAGAACACGTTTGACCGCTGTCATTGCCAACAAAGGGTACAGTATATAACAAAGTATTGAAATGAAATTTTGTTATTGACCAAATACTTATTTTCCACCATAATTTGCAAATAAATTCTTTAAAAATCCTAAAATGTGATTTTCTGGATTTTTCTTTCTTGTTTCGTCTCTCTCATAGTTGAGGTATACCTATGATGAAAATCACAGGCCTCTCTCATCTTTTAAAGTGGGAGAACTTGTACAATTTGTGACTGACTAAATACTTTTTTTGCCTCACTTTATATATATTGCAATAAAGACAAAAAACATTATATTTATACTTAGAATTGTTCTATCATTATTGAAAGTTTATGCATGTTTAGGAATTATACACACACTTTTACTTTGTCTGTGTTCTGATTAATAGTTATAAAATATAAAGAAATAGATATATTTAATCAAATTCAATATATTATGAAGTTTATTTTTTAATATAAAATTACATACATTAAGATATATATATATATATATATATATATATATATATATATATATATATATACTGTATATATACTGTATATTATTCTGTATATTGTGAATTCATTTTTGAATATGATTATCTTTTTTTCTGTTAATTATTAGTTTGTATCAGTTAGTGTAGCAACAAGAAATATTAACATTATAAAAATTTTTCAATTTGCCAGTAGATCAGAACACTAAATCATAATATATTGACAGTTAATACAGTATATAGAGAAATATATAACCAATCATACAGTATGAGACTGAGGTCGTGTAACCAAACATAATGCACTTAAAACTTAAAACATATAATAAAAGACAACGTCGGGTGTGTGTTTGTGTCGTCCTAGGCCCTGGAGGTGCGCCTGCAGTGTGACATGGAGGATGTAATCTCACCATCCGACACAGAAAACGCGGTGTGTGTGACTGACGTGGGCACTCACTCTCCACAGCCACCCAGCCCGCGCAGTAACACCCCGGATAGTGTGAGAGACAGCATCCCCTGCCTAAAGTGAGTGACAAGTCACCTAACCTTTTATGAGGGGGAGCGCGTTAGTCGGAGCGTTCTCTTGATTTAGTTATTGCCAACACCCCCGTCCCATTACCTTATCACATGACAGGTACAAAATTAAGGTGAGGCTGTGTCTCATCCTCGAAGTGCCTGTGATTGGTCAGTGTCATATTAATTGACAGACGGAAAGAGAAACGAGGATGTAGTTTTCTCTTCCAGAAAGCAGCCCCAATTATCTCGGTATCTGGAACTCACAGCTACAGACGGCGTTTGGCGTTATTGGGACTTAAACATATGATCTCCTGACAAACTTGGCAAAGGCCTTAGACGGTTTCAAACATTTTTTTTTACATATTCAACAGTCAATTTATTTGTGTCTTTCTCAGGGTAAAAGATCGCATGGTCTGGATGCCCCCTGGTTACCAGGCTAATCTTGTTATCCAGTTGCTATGGGTTGACGGAGAGCCACCTCAGCAAATCACCAGCCTGGATATAAACTCCGCCTACGGCCTGTGAGTAGCCCCTTTGGCACGTGGTTTACCTTGAGTCTTTCTGTTGCTTTGTCTTTGTCTGCTTTTCAACCTGTACTCTGCACTAAGACGATGTTTACTAATTCATCCATTCATCTTCAGTAAGAGGGTTGTCCTTGTCAAGGATGCTGTGGAAGTGCACATTATTCAGGAATGCACTCCAATCCATCATTGGCCACCATGCACAGACACACAAATTCACGCTACATGCAATTATGTTGATTCAACTCTACACAGGCATGTTTTTGGGAGGTGGAAGAAAACCCCAGTGGAATGCCATAAAGACGTAGTGAGAGCGTGCAGAATGCCAAACAGGCGGTGAGCTTAAGTCAAGATGGAGCCGGGGCCCTAGGAGCTGGCCCTCCGTTCAATAATTTATACTACTAATATAATAAATGCTGCAGGTTGATGTAATCTAACAAATGGACACAGTACTCTCGTTGAATGTGAAAAGAAACTTGTCCTAAACCTTTTAAATAATCCATAAAAGCTGGAGGCATTCTTCGTTCAACCTTGATCAAACGGTGGAGCGATCGCAATGGCAGCCAATATACTGTACAAAGCGTTTTGAATTTTAATGACCTCTGCTCATCAAATTCAGCCACCCACGGCCATTTACAAACTACGGACATAAACACTGCTTGTCTGAGCCAATCATTTTCGTAAAATGACAGGAGAGGGCGGGGCCTTCTGACAGAGGCCTCTGTTTGTGTTCCTCTATTCAGATTGCTATGTTATTTACTGATGATTTGGCTGTCATGTGATTGTATGTGTGTGTGTGTGTGTGTCTGTGTGTGTGGGTGGGTGGGTGTGTTTGTGTGTAGGTTAGCTCTAGGTAACTGTAACGGTCTGGCAGTGGTGGATTATCTGCAGAAGACAGTGGTAGTGTGTATGAGCACTCTGGAGCTGTACGGCTCGGCTGACCCCTTCCAACGCCTCACGCGTTCCCCCCGCAAGAACCGCCAGTCCACCTCAGGTACACACACACACACGCACACACGCATCCTATTACATAGCAGACTTACAATATGTAGTGTCACTTCACTGTCTTGTCTCTCAGCTTTCTGTCAGTCTTCTGTCTCTCTTTGTCTCCTCCCGCCACACTCCCACATAATTAACACTCGCTCACATCCACATGATCCGAAACACTCCCTCATTTCCTGACTGCATGAGACACGGGCCGCAGTTACGGATTTGCATTCTCTGCATGTTGTCCATTTTGATATTCTGCTTGAGCACGACTTCTGACAGAGCCACGAGCTCATACTGTCACAAGGACGCACTTCTACTAATCCGAACTGATCCCTTCACCGCTCTGCTCTTCCTCTTCGTCCCAACCCTCGTTACGCACCGACGCACATACAGTACAGATACGCTCATGTAAATGCACGTGACACCCGCGTGCAGGCTCGTAGAGCAGAGGAAAAAGAAGACACAAAGTCATCCAAGTTCAAGAATGTGTCTCGCTCTTCATCTGAAGGAGTCTGCTGAGAAGCTGCCATGCCGGCTCCTTTCACAGCAGCTGGCCGGATTTGTTTGTTCAGGCATCCGAATCTTTAGAAACTAAAGAGCCGAGAGCCGGCATGAAGCTCAGCATGGAGATGCAGAGGTGGGCAGAAGGGTCATTTGGTCCTGGCGAGCGGTGCTTTTGATGCTCGGCTTATGTAAGCTCTTAAATAGAGAGAGACGTTGGTTTAGCACTCACCCACACCCTGTGCTTGTTAGTCAGGAGGGAAAGAAGAAAAGAACGAAACTAAGTAAATGAGAACATTGCAATGTTTTTTTTTAAACTTGTCTTTTTTTTTTCTTTGCATAAGGACTTTAAGGATGAGAGAGAAGCTCTGTTCATGCCATGTTCTTCTCCATGTGTGAAACTTTGCTCTTGTAGCTGTTTACACTTTTATATGTCTCTGTCAGTCCAGCCTGGAAACATCATTAGAAAGTAATAGAGTTGTTCCGGACTATGATATCACTAATACAAAAAATAACTATTCTAAAGAGTTGTACTTTCTACCTTATTATTAATGAATGTTTTTCCCCCTGTGTTTTAAATGAATATTCCTAGAAAGTCACATTAATGGTAGATATTAAAAACACTCCAGTCTAGAAGAGTGTATAGTTTGTCTGAAGTCAGGGACAGAGTTTAGTATTTCTCTGTATCCTGTTTCTCTCTCTCTCTCTCTCTCTCTCTCTCTCTCTCTCTCTTTCTGTCTCACACACACCAACACACAATTACAGGCTTCTCATTCTTCCTTTTCACAGTTCTGTTCCTTTATTTATTTATTTATTTATTTATTTATTTTTCTGTTCCTCCTCTCACCCATTTATTAAACAGTGAACTTGGTCTTGCTGCGACCGTGGTCACACTCCTCTTTTTCACTCGGAGCCTTTTTTTGTTTTTCTCTCCTCTCCTCTCCTCTTCTTTTCTCTCCTTTCCTCTTCCTCCCTATCACTCTCTCTCTCTCTGTCTCTCTCTTTCTCTCGTGGGTGGCGGTGCTTGGGCATGGGGGCGCTGTCACAGACTTTTGCATGCGTGGCCTGTCTAACTTTTATTCAGATTCAAAGAAACGGATCCGTACCTCCTACCAGAGTAAGTTGACTGGAGAAGCCGCCATGGGCGTGGTGGGGATGAAGTGGCTACAGATTGCAAGGGAGGGAGAGTGGGGGTGCCTGAGGTGATTGGATGTTTATTGATTGATTAATAGAATGAATAAATAATGCCAATATTATTAATATAATTATGCCTGAATTAAATTAATTTCTTAATTACGAGCGTTTTGCCAAAAGATTTCATTCACAACCTCACAACTACATTTGTTGACATGATCTTTTTCCGCTATATATTGTACTGCCAAAGAAGCTACTACCAAAGTTAATGCAACATGGAAGTTAACGATCTTGCTTCCCTACAAAATCAAGCTGCTAACTTCATGACGATTTTATATGTGCTATTAAAAATATCAATTTTTCGGCATTTTGCTGGCTTAGTTCAAACAACAATAATTTAAAATAAATCTGAATTACTAAAAAATCTGTAGTGTCTGTAACCATGTCAAATTCATGTTGCAATATTTTATTTTAGAATAATACATTTTCTCAGGTTTATGTCTTTTTATGTAAAATTAAATTTGGACAAGTTTCAGCTGAATTTCAATTATGATCGTTAAAAGGCTTGAATTCATAGATGTTACGGACACTACATACAAGGGTGTGAAATTGTATTTTAGCAAAAGTTTATCTAATAAAAATATAAAAGTGAATGCATATTTACAAAAAACAAAGCACGGATTGGGAGATAAGTGTTATGAAAAATATTGTTATCCTATTAAAAAATTCACTTTTTCACCAAGATGCTTTGGGCATATACTGTATTAGAGATGCACTGAGCTACATATTACAGCACAGAATGCAAAGCACTAAGAACAGTACAATATCCTTTTATTAATCATGTATCCTACATAAAGCATAAGGAATTATTTACAGTTTTCATTCTATTACGAACATGTCAATAATATTAAAGCAAAAAAAAAAAAAAAAACACTTAACATCCAGTCACTTTATAATTTGTATTCTCGCAAATCATTTGTCTTGTGTTAAAGAACCAATCAGGGTTTAGAAATTCTCCAGGCAAATTAATAAAACATTTTAAAAGTCTAATGATTTGTCAAAGTAACAAAGAACCCGAGCACAAATTCACACAATACTTGCAGGCTTGATTTATCAATAATTGATAATTAATTTCATTGTCAAGTGCTGAGCAATTTAAAAACTATCTTTATAGCTGGTGAGGAACCTTCAATTTGACGTTTCCATATAAAGAAGTTCCTGTTCTGGATAGAAGTTTTGCTTCAGTGTGAGTTTTTCTCAACCCTGATTGTGGTGTTTGCTGTGCTCGTAACTAAATGAGGCTTGCATTGCATTCAGGCTAGATAAAAATATATGATATAAATGCATGCATTAATTTAAGAGCTAGTCCTATGGTAATGCTCCTCTTGTAGGAAATGTTCTCTCTCTCTCTCTCTCTCTCTCTCTCTCTCTCTCTCTCTTTCTCACACACACACACACACACACACACACACACACACACACACACACACACACACACAATCTCTTACTCTCACATTCCTAAGATATATACTATATAACGTGACAGACACTGGTGCAGTGCAGGCCTCGTCAGATTTGTGCAGTCAGCATTTACTCACACCTTCTCACACATGTTCACACACTGCCCCGATGATGTGGTTGTGCATGCTTGTTTCTGGAGGGTTCATTCGTCTTCACCGTTACTGTGTAGAGTTTAACATACAGGTACAATCACATTTATAGTACTGTCATAAACCTCAGTTTTATATCACAATACGGTGACATATTTAATTGTAGCAAACAATGGGTACATTTAAAATGAAGTCAGAAAGATTCCCAAACAGATCTCTATGTACTCCAGAATTAAAGGTGCACCGCTCTATCATGATTATTATGAAATAATCTGATCTTTTTGTTAGTTTGTTTTATTTGTGTGAAGTCACTTGCTCTATTTGTCTACTTCCCTTTCCTGTGTTCCACTTTCTCTGTTCTCTGATTGGCTGCGAAAGGCCTTACCGAACTTTCCGATAACCAGGTATCTTTGGATCTGGAAAGGAGCAAATCACCCACCTCAGGTAACCACGCCCACATTTAACTTGGAAGCCACACCCACTTTATTATAGAGAGGTAAAGATAATCGACTTTGCTTTCATAATTGACTACACAGCAAAATGGGGAGTCTGCCCTCCTTCAATGTACACACACACACACACACACACACACACACACACACAATTTTAATGTAACATCTTTAATACTACAAGTATTTCACTGAGGTTTTCAGCTCGCTAAAATATCTTTAGAAACGCATTGCATTTTCACACTTTGATCAGTCTACAAATTGCAATTAATTTCATCAAAAGAAGCATTTAATCATTATTTTCTTTTTTTTTTTTTTACACTGATATTGCATTGATATTGCATATCTTTTCCTTTAACTCTATTTAACGGCTCTTTCATTCCGCTTCCTAATTTCTGTGTGGCTTTTCACTCCTTCTTCAGCTCTCCCTCTATCACGGTATATCCTCCTGTGTTTTATGTTGGCCTTTTATAGCATTTGCTGAATTTCTCAAGGATATGGCAGCTTTGATGCTTGCTGCTTGATGCATCTAAATTGAAACCTCACCTTCTTTCTTTTTTAAGCCAATAAATTACCTATTTTATTTGTCTGTTCTCTCTCTCTCTTTTTCTCTTTCTCTCTCTCTCTCCCTCTTTGTGTATGTGTGTTTCTGACTGTAGCAATCAAGGCCTTGGTAGATTTACCTTCTGTACTGTGTCTTAAATAATGTGACTGCAGGGGACGACGAGCAAAGCTCTGTAGCCTGCAGCTACAACAGTTAAAACCAGAGATGTAGTAAAAACAAGAGTGTGTGCGTGCACGTGTGTGTGGGGGAGCGGATGGAGGTAGGCGGTTGCCACCTATGTGTGTTCATGTGTAGGTGTTTAAGTGTCTCAACAACAGTGTATTAAATAAGTATTATGTGTGGGAAAGGGAATCAACGGCAGATGTGTTTCAAAAATCATCACTCATTTTGTGAAGCATTATATTAAGAGGATGCTGCCATGAATCTTTCATCGTGCTATGATTTTACTTCCTTTTTTATTTCTTGCAGTCCTCCCTATAAATCTGCAAGGAGCTCAGGGCCAGAGAGGATGAATTATGAATGAAAGCAATACTTGAGCAGCTGTTGCTTTTTTGTCGAGCATATGTTTTTAGCATGGATCCAAAAGGACGGTTCAGTTTTTGGGGTTATTTTAGTGCACTCTATATGATTTCAGTCGTCAGTGCGTTCCTAGTTCTTAGACTTTACCCCCAAAGCTTGGAGACTACACACCGAGTGATCGCTGATCCCCTAAGAATGTTTGAGCAAGTATGTTTAAGCAGCAGCCAATGAGAGTCTGAGAGGTAACCAAATTAATTTAGCTGTCACGCACAGCAGATCCATGAATCCATTTTATCATCTATTAGTGTGGGAGTAAGTGGAAATTCCAAAATGGCAAAACAATAATAACACTTTGATGAGGAATTATTTGACATGTACTACACAAGTGGTTGTTAGGAACAGCAAAAAAAAAAAAAAGTTCCTGGCAGCAAACAAAATAAAATTAGTTATCTTTTTTTTTTTTGCGCTGTGCCTCCGGTTCTCTTTGCAGAACAATCCTCACTGCTTTTATCTCCCAAATAATATTTCCTCCACGTTTTATTTTGTTTATCTTTTTGATTTTGGTTATGAATAAAATATTGTCAAAGTCAAATGATATTTATTATTTTTGAGAAAGCAATATTTGGATATCAAGCATGCTTTGCCAGATTGAGGTGAATAAGCCTTCACCTACAGCTGGAACGCTAATAATAATAATAATAATAATAATAATAATAATAATAATAATAATATGGGGCAGTGGTAGCTCAGCAGGTTAAGGGTAAATCAGAAATGATTAGCACTCCGTTTATATTAAAACTTTTGTTGGCCGCTGTCTTATCAGTGCTTTTCGTTCAAGACTACTGCCTCCCCAGTCACTGCTGTGCAGGTGTGAACGTGTTAAATCAGTTAATTGTACTGCAGCACAAGCGAAAATGGATGCCCCACTTGTGATTTGCACGCAAGTAGAGCAACATGCAGTGATTTGCTTTTTGTGCTCTGAAGGTGTACCTGGTGCCAAAACAACTCACAGAATAGCATAAACAGAACAAATTTTGGACCAATACTCTAATGAAGGTTAAAGTTTTTTAAAGACAATCATTATTAGTGACTGAACATGGATTCATCACTCTGAGCCTTAAAGTAAATGGCAGAGTATAGAACGGAAACATCCTCAATTGCTGAGCAGGAAAAGTTTAAAAGTCAACCATCAGCTGGAAAATCCATGCTTACAGTTTTTTTTAGGATTCTCAAGGGCCAGTATTGAAAAATTAACCGGGAAAAGGCTCAACAATCAACAGTGCTCGTTGCAGTGAGACGCTTATGGAAAAGCTGAAGCCTAAACTTGGGAAGAGGACTGCTACTCACGTGCATTTTGATCTTGCAAGACGATGCAGATCTGCACACTCCCGCACACAGTGGTGCATACAGTAGTGCATTCCTGTCTCATAGCTCAGTGTAAAACGTTTTTTTTTTTATGAGGGATGACAAAAGCTTGTTGTTGAAAATTTTATTTTTTTTTATTTTTTAACATTTGGAAGTGTGTATGTGTGAGAAAAATGTGTCTAGATAATAATGAGATGAATGAAAATTTCTCTGATGAGCAAGCCAAGGGTGACGGCGACGGTGGCAAGGAAAAACTCCCTGAGATGGCAATAGGAAGAAACCTTGAGAGGAACCAGACTCAACAGGGAACCCATACTCATTTGGGTGATAACAGATAGAGATGATATAACATCATGTGTGTTATGCAGGTGAAACTTCAATATAACAGAAGTTCTTTAAATTAACATGAAGTCCAGTTCAGCACAGAGTCAGTAGGTGCAGAGGGCAGATGGGGTCTGGGTCACTGCGAGCACAGGAGCAGGATGTGTAGCTCCAACCATTATAAAGCAGAATCCAGCTGGAGCTGGTCCTTCTCTGGATGCCTCAGGATCCTCGCAGGGTCGGCCTTTGTCTACTGAAGCTGGCACAATCTCCAGATGCCTTGAGATGGGTAGAAAAATACAGAACAGATGGAGAGAATTAGCGTAGTTGCCATTCAGGATAGATGTACTGAAGTATGAAGTTATGGGATGAGTTACACGTATGCCAGATTAAAGAGATGCGTCTTGAGTCTACTTTTAAACTGGGAAACTGTGTCTGAGCCCCGAACACTGTCTGGAAGGCTATTCCAAAGCTTTGGAGCTAAATATGAAAAAGCCCTACCCCCTTTTGTACTTTCACCTGTTTGGTCTCCTGAAAGCAGCTTTGTGAGGACAGAGATTCACTTCTGATAAAGAAGTGAATACAGTGGTGCATTCCTGTCTCACAGCAGGCAATACGAAAGCTTGTTGACAGATGGACAAATTGTATTGAAAATCAAGTAGATAATGTTAAAAGATTATGTGTTTGTCTTTTCTAAAAGTCAATTAAAATAATTTCTACAGCCAGAGTGCGAATACTTTTTGACTCACCTTCGTATATGTGATAAATACAGACTTACCTATAGTAGATAGTAGTGACAAATCCATGCTGCTTAAAATTCCTGCATCTTCTTGCCCGGACGCTTCTAGAATCTATTCTGAAAAGATTTATTGATACAGTAGATGTTATTTCCCAGGCCTTACACTGAACCCAGGGAGACAGACTACATTTCCATAAAGCAGAAGTCATGCCAGATTTATCCTTGCCCTATCAGGTTATTATGTTTGAGGGAAAATAATGGTAAATATGGCTTGTTTATGATTTGTATCTGGGAGTGAAAAGGTCTGCTGTAATTGACATTTCAATCGTTTTATTTTTTTTTAAACATAGAAAGAATGTGTGTATGTGTGCGTGCCCTGCAATGGATTGACACCCTGTCCAGGGTGTACCCCGCCTTTTGCCCTAAGTATAGGCCCTGTTCACAGGATAAAGCGGTATAGATGATGAGTAAGTGAGGAAGAATCCAAGACACATTCTTTTCCATTATTTTTGTCTCACCTGTCTGTCCAGGACATTGGTGGTGGACTTGACTTAATGACCTCTGATCTCAATGAACTACACGATGCAAAATCACTTTTGACATCGCATTTTTCTCATTCTTGTTTTTTGGATTGGAGATTTTTTTATTTTTATATCATTCCATTTTTTAGACTGCATCCTCCAACACGGAGACTTGGCTATGAGAAGACGTTAAAAGAAATGAAATAGATCATGAAATGGCAATGAAGAGCAGTAATTCTTCCTCCCAAAAAATGGGAACATGATGTAGACAACACGCAAAGTTACTTAGTTTGCTTACACTTCGTAAGCATTCATCACGATTCTGGTAGTGTTTAATGAGCATATGGGTGCTTGGCGGATAAATACTGCCAAACAACAGCTGTCAAAAAAAAAAACAGCTGCAAAATCACAGAGGTGTTTATCCCAATGGGAATAAAATTAGCAGACCACCACAGAGATGGTCAAAAGACAGTAGGCAATTTGCTGTGTAATTTTCTCAGAGGAGATGGAAGAGGAGATGAAAAAAAACCTTAAGGCTGGAGTAGCACCTGCAATCCACAAAAATGTGGCAGATTCCTGTGTAAACTAGCAGACATTAAGATACTTAGACACACTATTGTTACCTGTACTGCACAAACAACAGCTTTAATTAGCATTGTTCTGTTATTTACAGTTGTAAAACCTGAAGTTCTGTCTCTGTTCCTTTGTGATTCGCCGGCTGTCTCTTTTTTCGCCCGGCTCTCTGTCCTACTCTCCATCAGCTTCAGTAATTGGGGCTGCCGATCTCTTTGAAGTTCTCCCTCAGGGCGCCGGCTGGTGTGTCGTTGTTGTGTTCCGCTGTTTCCGGGGGTTGTCGAGTTCTTCTGCGGCTCGCACCGACCTCGTGTTGACTCTGGTCTTCTGCCAGGTGGCTAATAAGCTGAAATGTCAGCCATTGATTGTGACCCACTGGGTTATATTTAGAAAAAAGCAGGTTCCAACTAAAACGGAGAACAAGAGACTGTGGAAAAACAAAAGAGGATGAGAGGTGACAGGGTGACAGGTACTGGCAGGAAGGTTTTTAGACATGCTCGTTATATGCGGCTCACGCGCGAGACAGAAACGCGGCAGAAATGCATGAGAGTTTTTAGGGGCTGGTTGTACCTCAGTGCTTACAGGTTTCAGGTCAGATTTTCCTATTCCTTTTTCATAACTCAATAAAACCTGCTTGCATGTGGTCCAGTATTTTACAGGTTATCATATCGGAGAGCTCCCCCAAAGTGTAGCTGTTAATGCTCCAGCTGAAATGACCCTCAGATAATGCATTTTTCAAGCCTTAAACACTGTTTGACTCCTCTCCAGTTTCTGTGTCTATTTAAATGAGCTACTGCTGAGCTCCAATGCAATGCTAGACAACGGCAGAGCTGCTCTTATATGAGGTCACATTAGGGGGGAAATCTTAATGGCCAATCCAAAATGGGAAAAATGAAAAATGTTTCATGTACACAGTGGAGACATAACTGAATGTTTAAAAAAAAAGGTTGTATAATAGGGCCTCTTTAAAATGAATCAGCATCACCAAGACAGCCCACCTTAATCTTTGGATGTTTTAGTGAAATGAGATCACATAATTTAAATGTATGTACTGACATTTTTTTTTTAAACAAGACTACTGAACTTTCAAGAGAAATTTATTTATATGCGTCACCATTACTGGCATCTCCACTACCATTTTTCTTCCCATAACTCTATGATTCCATTAGCATTTGGCACTGGCTCCTTTTCCACTGACATTTTAGTTTCGATGGCTGGTTTATTTAAATAAGGTTTCTTTTTTTTTCTTTTTTACTTTTTTTTACAAACTTAAATATACTGTTGTTTTTAACGTGTGTTTATGTGCGTGTGTATGTGTGTTTGTTGTGGGTCTCTGATTTCCAGTGCCCTACTCCTCCTACGTACACAATGAGCCTCGGGGCACGCCGGAGCCCGTGTCCAATCTACGTGCCAGCCATTACAGTCCGGTCTTTTACCTGTTGGACAATGGTAAGACACGGAGCATGTGGACGGGGTGAGAGGGATGGTTGATGGCATGCTGCTGTAGGAGTAGTCACGCTTGTAGTGCCTGCTGCCTAGCTGTACCTAGCTGCTAGTGCTTCTCATCTCCTCTCGCAGCTACACAATGTCAAGTTTCCATGTTTGTGCAGGTGTGTGGGAGGCTAGTGGGTGGTTGTTGGCATGGGTGCAGTTGTGTGTGTGCGTGTATGTGTGTGTGTGTGAGAGAGAGAACAAGTGGAGGATGATGAGTGGTCATGAAAGCTGTCTTCACAGTTGTCACTGGTAAATAAAACACTAGATAAGGGGCAGGGAGAGCGAGTGAAAGAGAGAGAAAGAAGAATGCGTTAACTGAAGTAGTCTTGAGGTCCAGATGGATGGAAGTGAGTTTGAGAGAGTAGAAGAATCAGCATGAAAGAGTGATCAGTCTCTTATAGTTTGGTTCATGGATGCTCGCTTGCCTTTCTAGCACCACTCTTTATCCATGCTTGCATATGTATGTATGTATGTATGTATGTATGTATGTATGTATGTATGTATGTATGTATGTATGTATGTGCTGGTGGACAATATGGGGACTTTCTCTTGCATTTTATTTTGCAGCTTGCCTGGTTTTTGCATCAGCTAATTTGGCTTTGGAATGTAGTCATTATCTAAGACATTAACAACAGGCAGATATTTATCTACTTACTCTGTTAAAATTGTACTAATTAGCTGTCTTTCGATTAGTTGTTAACATAACCTTATGTAACCCCATTCAAGCAAACACGACAAGAATGCACAAGGACTGTGAGGCTGTGTCCAGAGCATGGTAGAATGAATGGCGAAACTGCATGTGCACTTTAAACCTTTATGTCTTGGTCTTTCCTTAGTCCTTTTTTTCAGTGTATTCACTGAGTGTGACTTTAGTAGTAAGATGTTCTATATAAGATGGAAAATGAACTGCTGATTGATCCTAAAGTCACAAAATTATGTTTTTTATGATTAACACATAACAAAAAGAAACTGTCATATTTCAACAAGAAATGAAATTGTTCCTCTTTGAACTGGGCTTCTTTTTTCCATTACAAGGTCGGACTGTGGTACGAGCAACAGAAAGTGAATAAAGAGACAAACAAATGAATGAATGAATGAATGAATGAATCCAGTAATGCTCCATTATTCAAGTGTGGTTTTGTAAGATTTGTAAAAGCACAACAACAGGGAAAGCTGAAAAGAAGAAAATTGTATCAGTAATTCATGGAAATTACAGGGTGACACAGAGCAATTCGACAAAGAGTCCTATGAAAAGGATCCTAATTTACCCTTGCTATTATTTGAGTCATCCTCAAACAAGATTCTGGCCTGATGCTTATTTCCTGGAGTTGTTTAGCTGCTTATACACCCATTCAAATGCATGCATAAACACTGTGAAAGACCGACTGTGCAACAATGCAAGTCCGGCAGTGATGTCATCGAATCACAGCCCACTGCCATGGAACTGGGCCTCCAGATTACAAAGAGAGATTTCTAGAAATACCTATAAATACATATTGTTACATATTCACTACATGTAAATGTATCATTCTCCTTGCATTGGTCTTATACAGTGAGAAAAATGTTGCAGTCTGGCTCACACAAATAGACACTAAGCCTTATTAGCATCAGCAGGCGTAATGGGAGGGATTCCACCTGTAAGGCACGGGTTATTGATTCTGCAAATTTCAATTACTGCTGCATACAAGAGCAATTTCCTCAGCACCACACAGAACAACAGCACTTCTATTTGCATCCAAATCCTTCTCTGTCTCAACATATACAAGCAGCAGTCAAAGAGAGGAAGGTTACCTCGGGGCAGGCCGTACCACATGCCTCTGCACACGAGCATAGCAGGAGCATGCACCAGCAGTTTTCCTAACCCCTGGTTCATGATGTTTAACATCAGTGGCATTGTATGCACATACTGTAAAAGCAATGTTGTTTATAAACTAAAAGACATTTCACTTAGTGTAGAAGAACTAAGGCAGTTCTTAAGGAGTGCTGCTGCTTGTATGATTCACATGTTACCAATAAAAAAATCAAATGGGTTTTTTGTTGAGTAGCAAAATTACTTTCGTTCTGGCGTTTGAAAATTGCCGACTTGTGATGGCAAGAGCTGAAAAATACAAGGAGGGTGTCAGGGTGAACTAACCTGGGCGACCAGATGACTTAGCTTTAGCGATTAGCCCAATGTAGCGTGGATGGTGAACCCAAACGCGGATGAAAGCGAATAGGCAGGATAACCACGCGATTTAGTTTAAGGACTCTCACAAAAGGGGAGCAAGGGAAAAACACAAATTTAACCCGCGTCCTATAAACACACACTCAAAATCAGAAAGCAAAACCCAATAAAGTGAGTACTCACGAATCGATGGATGGAAAGCCAGAACCGACATGGGCTGAACTCAATGACTGAGCAAGATGCTATGGTTTGTTTACTCCTTTTATACTTCCTGGTTTGCGACCGCTTCACTTCCGGGTCCTAGTGCCGGTCGTGTTCTGAGTGTGCATGACAGTACCCCCCTGTCCAGGACCGGCTCCAGACGGTCCTGAGGTGGAGGATACCCGACGACGGTAGTCTCGGATTAGTTCCTGGTCGAGAATGAAACGGGCCGGAATCCAAGACCGCTCCTCGGGGCCGTAGCCCTCCCAGTCGACCAGGTATTGGATACCTCTGCCCCGAGGACGCGAGTCAAGGATCCGGCGTACCGTGTAGGCGGGACCACCGTCGATGATCCGGGGAGGAGGAGCAGGGGGGGTGGGTGGAATCATAGGAGATGTGGTGAAGTGTTTCAGCTGAGAGATGTGGAATACTGGATGGATCCGGAGCGCCGCAGGCAGCTGGAGCCGGTAGGTGACGGGGTTTATTCGTAGAGTAATGCGGTATGGACCAATGAACCTAGGTGAGAGTTTGCGTGATTCGGTGCGAAGATGAAGATTTTTTGTAGAAAGCCATACCCTGTCACCTACGTGGTACAATCGTCCCGGGGGGTGTCGACGGCGATGCTGGGCGATGTAGCGGGTGTTGGCCTGCCGGATGGATCTGTTGGCCTGGTTCCACAGCCGCCGACACCGGCGGACCAACTGTTGGGCTGACGGCACATCAACCTCCGGTTCGGGGTGGTTGAACATAGAGGGTTGAAAGCCGTAGCATACCTCAAATGGGCTGAACTTCGTGGCTGAGGAGGTGTGAAGATTGTGGGATAGTTCTGCCCAGATGAGGTAGCGAGCCCAGGAGCGCTGACGATCGGCGACGAAGCATCTCAGGTAGCGCTCCAGTTGTTGGTTGGTCCGCTCCGTCTGACCGTTAGTTTGTGGGTGGTATCCGGATGAAAGGCTGCAGGTGGAGTCGATCAGACGGCAGAAGGCTTTCCAGAATTTGGCAGTAAACTGGGGCCCTCTGTCCGAGACGATGTCCTTGGGGAACCCATGCAGGCGGACTACATGCTCTAGTATCAGCTCAGCTGTCCTTTTGGCTGACGGGAGTCCAGCGAGAGCCACCAGGTGCACGGCCTTAGAGAACCGATCGACGATGGTCATTATGATGTCTTTTCCTTCGGAGACCGGCAGGCCCACGACAAAGTCGACGGCAATGTGCGTCCAGGGCCTCCGGGGAACCGGAAGCGGTTGAAGGTCTCCCGATGTAGGTTGATTTGGATCCTTGGCCCTGGCGCACACTGGGCACGCCTGAACGAACTCTTTGACGTCCTTCGCGAGAGATGGCCACCAGAAGTCTCGTTCGATGAAGAGATGGGTCCGTCGCGTGCCCGGGTGTCCAGATATGGGAGACGAGTGACCCCATTGTAAAACCTCAGATCTCATAGTCCCGGGCACGTAGAGCCGTCCAGGCGGCACACCTGCCGGTTCGGTCTCTGTGGTCTGCGCCTGGCGGACTCTCGTTTCCAAGTCCAATTGAAGTGGAGCAATTATCTTGGAAGGTGGGAGGACAGGCGCGGGGTCCGCCCGGGGAAAATCCAGCTCCAATTGCCGGGAGAGAGCGTCCGCCTTGGTGTTCTTGGACCCCGGGCGGTAGGAGAGGTGGAAGTCATAGTTCTCGAAAAATAATGCCCACCGCGCCTGTCGTGGGTTCAACTGTTTTAGATTTCTGATGGAGATGAGGTTTTGATGGTCTGTCCAGATAATGAATGGCTCCCTGACGCCCTGGAGCCAGTGACGCCATTCCTCCAAAGCCCACTTTATGGCCAGCAGCTCGCGGTCCCCTACCCCGTATCGCTGCTGAGTGGAGTCAAATTTTTTGGAGAAGAAGCTACATGGGTGTAGTTTCTGATCTGGACCCCGTTGGGAGAGAACTGCTCCAGCGCCCACATCTGAAGCGTCCACCTCCACAACGAATGGTTTACTGACATCAGGGTGAAGAAGAATAGGAGCGGTGGTGAAACGGTGGCAGAGATTCTTGAAGGCGGCGATAGCAGTAGGGTTGAAGTGGAAAGGGAGAGATGAGGGCCGAGTCAGAGCGGTTAGGGGGGCAGCAACTGTACTGTAGTCCCGGATAAAGCGACGATAGAAATTCGCAAACCCGAGAAACCGTTGGAGTTGCTTAAGGGTCTTGGGTAGGGGCCAATGACGCACAACCTCCAGCTTCTGCGGGTCCATGGCCACACCCTGGGGCGAGATGACAAAACCCAGGAACGTGGTGGAGCGCTCGTGAAAGGCGCACTTTTCCAACTTACAGTACAGTTGGTGGGCGAGTAGTCTCTTTAGAACCGCCCTGACGAGCTGGATATGTTCTTCAGCGGTGCGTGAGTAAATGAGGATGTCGTCGAGATAGGCGAATGCCCACCGGCCAAGCATGTCACGGAGAACGTCATTAATCAGATGTTGAAAAGCGGCGGGGGCATTACATAGTCCGAAAGGGATAACAAGACTCTCGTAGTGTCCAGTTGGAGTAATGAAGGCCGTCTTCCACTCATCGCCCTCTCTGATGCGCACCAAGTTGTAGGCGCTCCGGAGGTCCAACTTGGTAAAGATGGTGGCACCAGAGAGGGCGTCCAGGGCTGAGTTGGTAAGAGGCAGTGGATGTCGGTTTTTAATGGTTATGTTGTTTAGCCCCCGATAGTCGACACATGGGCGAAGTTCGCCTCCCTTCTTCTTCACGAAGAAAAACCCCGCGGCGGCAGGTGAGGAGGAGGGCCTGATGGTACCTTGGCGAAGAGCGTTGGTGACATACTCCTCCATCGCCTGCGTCTCTGTGGGTGTCAGCGAGTAGAGATGGCCGCGGGGTGGAATCGTGCCAGGTTGGAGATCAATGGCGAGGTCGTACGGGCGTCGTGGAGGAAGGTGTGTAGCTCTCTTCTTACAGAAGACCTCGGCTAAGTCCCGATATGCCTCGGGGATGGCGTTGGTGTCGACGTCGGGGGCCTCGGACTCCCGAGAGCACGTCCCAGCCGTCGCCCTTAGGCATAGTTCGGTGCAGGTCGCGCCCCACTGTAGAACCCGATGTTGTTTCCAGGAGATGAGAGGGTCATGTTGTTGCAGCCAGGGGTGTCCGAGGATGATGGGAGGTGAGGAAAGGGAGGTGACGTGGAACCTGAGTTGTTCTTGGTGTTGATCAATGGAGAGAATGATAGGTTCCGTCTGGGAAGTGATTGGACTGGTGGATAGGGGGCGACCGTCGACAGATGTGATCCGAACGGGCTGGGATAACGCCTCAAATTTTACACCCCATTTTTTGGCATAAGAAGAGTCAATGAAGTTACCTGCTGCCCCGGAGTCGATGAACGCAGTACTTCTGACTCGTTTGTGGCCAAATTGGAGGATTACCTGAACCGTAAGTCGAGAGGTGGTGGTGTCGGTCGTGGTGGAGATATGGAGGGGGCCCGGTGAGTCTCTCCTCAGCCTCACCGGGGCTGGGCGTTTCCCGGACGAACAGGACAGATCGCCCGGTGGTGTGCCGCGGACCCACAGTAAGCACACAGCCCCTCTCGATACCGGCGCTCACGTTCGGTGGCGGTCAGGGAGGCGCGTCCTAATTGCATGGGTTCCCCGGCTCCGGTGTCAACCACGGCAGGAGGTGGAGATCCGACAGGTCCAGTAGTGGCGGTGGTGAAAGTGGTCGGCGGTGAAGGTGCAGAACGGTGATAGGTAGGAGCAGGCGGCAGGGTCCTCGGGGCTGGCTTCGGACGAGAGAGGAGACGTTGATCGATGCGGAGGGCCAGTTGTATCAGTCCCTCCAACGTGGCTGGAAGCTCTCGTCCGGCAAGCTCGTCTTTTATACGTGACGCCAGCCCCTCGTAATAGGATGTCCGGAGCGCGGCGTCTCCCCAAGATGTCTGCACGGCGAGGGTCCTAAACTCTGCGGTGTAGCGACTCACGGACAATCCACCCTGCCGCAGGTGATACAGCTTGGTGTCGGTCTCCACCTCGCCCGCAGGGTGTTCGAAGGTGAGTCTGAGTTGACGTGTAAACTCGTTGTATGAATGGGCGGTGTCCGAGTCTGATTTCAGTACTGCCGTGGCCCACTCTGCTGCCTGCCCAGATAGCAACGAGACGAGGAGAGCAATGCGTAGCCGATCGGTGGAGTATTTGGTGGAATTAAACTCAAACACCAGATCGAGCGCTGTTAGGAACACACTACACTTCCCGTCCGTGCCATTCCATTTCTCTGGTAGTGAGAGAAAAACATCAGAAGAAGGGGGGGGGGCGGGGTGATGCGGCGCCGCGACCGCCGCGGCGGGAGGCCGGCTCGCCGCGCTAGCAACAGCCGCCCGGAGATCCGCGTTTCCCTGCCTGAGCTCCGCCACCTCGCGGCGCAAGGCCGCGACGTCTTGGAGGCCCTGGCACAGAGTAGCAATCTCCCCGGTTAGCTTATTGATTAGCCCGGCATGCTGGTCAACCACGTCGCAGAGGTGCGCGTAATCCGCTGGGTTCACCGCTTTAGGCTCAGTCATTCTGTCAGGGTGAACTAACCTGGGCGACCAGATGACTTAGCTTTAGCGATTAGCCCAATGTAGCGTGGATGGTGAACCCAAACGCGGATGAAAGCGAATAGGCAGGATAACCACGCGATTTAGTTTAAGGACTCTCACAAAAGGGGAGCAAGGGAAAAACACAAATTTAACCCGCGTCCTATAAACACACACTCAAAATCAGAAAGCAAAACCCAATAAAGTGAGTACTCACGAATCGATGGATGGAAAGCCAGAACCGACATGGGCTGAACTCAATGACTGAGCAAGATGCTATGGTTTGTTTACTCCTTTTATACTTCCTGGTTTGCGACCGCTTCACTTCCGGGTCCTAGTGCCGGTCGTGTTCTGAGTGTGCATGACAGAGGGTTTATTGCCATGACTCCAGAACCTCAAGCTACTTATATTACTGACTACACAAAGACAGAGCTAGAAGAAATCATTTTTTAGACTGCAGATTTCATCCATAATTGCATGCCTTTTCTTATATTACAGTATAAAATGTCAAAAGTCAAGAAATATGATATATGATGTAGCTTTTTTTCCATCGAAGACCATGTTTGTTTCCGGTCATATTAACTACTGTAAAGAAGGCTGATCTTACTAGGAATTATCAAAGCTGATCTGATCATAAACTGCTTTCCTTTTCCAATCTGCATTAATCTTGGGCACATTGTTAAGATCAAATATATGTTTGGCTGGAGTGTGTGTGAATTTAGACCCTGGCATTTTAAAATATACTGGATTTGCAATGAAATAATCTAAATCAATATCAATAATATAAATATAAATATCAATAAAAAACATGCAAATAATGAATATAATCACATTTGTGCATGATTATACCAAGGTTAAGTGTCACCAAAGCAATCAGAATAAATTCTGATCACTCTATTCATCAAGCGGAATCATAAAGCTGAATATTAAATATGAATTTGATGTAGATATATGTGGATAACAGGGGTGTGTCATATGCATGGGGAAATAAGGAAGGAGAGGGCAGAAACATAAATAGTTGTTTATTCTGACATTTTTTTTCATGAACCAGACAATTAGCTACCCCTTAAATATCCTTCTTACCATATTTGTGTAATCAGATCAGCTGATCAGATTTGTATTTACAAATAATAATAATAATAATAATAATAATAATAATAAATAAGTAATTAATTAATGCAAGATTTCTGTGAACACCTTAAATTAATGCTGCTTCATTTTAAATCTATTTTGGTGGTGTTGTGAGGTAAAATTACAAATGGAAATCATTGTTTTAATACTACAGTATTGTGCAAAAGTCTTAACCCACCCCTTAACATCTGACTTTAGCAGTATACTAATCACTGGTTCATGCCTTAAGTTAAATGAATTCCTGGTCACTGTGTAGTTTAACAAAAAACATTCCTCTGAAACTGTTCAGATACAGGGACTGGACTCAAAATAAAACCAAAAGTTGGCAAAAATGAGTGCCAAAACGTCCTTCAAGAAGCCTGGAGAATTATTCTTCAAGCTGCATTAAAAATCACAGGAACGTCTGGCTCTCAGGGGGCAAAATATGAAGAAACGAGGGTTGGCTCAAAATCTTTGCGCAGTACTGTGTTTTACTAATCACTAATCTCATAATCACTGCCACTGGAAATTTTTAAGCAGTGAGGCATTCAGACTAAATAGCATTCATAAAACACATATGATTGAATTTTATTTCGTATAGAAGTTAAATATGTATAAATTGCCAGCGGTTTAGCTCTAATGAGCCACGGTAAGCCAGGTGATGGTGGCAATGATGTGGAACCTTGAGAAGAACCAGACTCCAATCCTGAGACTGAGAAGTGTGATCATAAATACATCTCTTCTATGTGAACTATAAGGTCAAAAGTACAATTGTACAAGAGGAAATTCATTTTAGTTATCATGAAGTGCACTTTGTTGTGGTTTCCAGCTGTTGACTGATTGAGACAGATTGAGTTCAAAGCTGTTTGTTCACTTCCCAGAACAGTGCTGCTTTTTACGTACAGGAACTGGCTTTATGTTGTGGTTGAACAAAAAAACCTGTACACTTTTCTTTTCTGATATTTTTCTATATATACTGTGTATATATATATATATATATATATATATATATATATATATATATTTATATTTATATTTATTTATTATTATTTATTTTTTTTAATATTATTATTTTTAAATACCTCCTGGTTGACAGACATGCTGGACTTGAAAACTTGTTAGACATGTGAGGGGTATTGCTTAGCAACACTCAATACAATATTATATTGTTGTTGTATTGTGTAAAATATTTAGATCCAGAAGTTGTTATTATGGTTATAAGTATGTGATTATATACAGTAGTGGTTCACCTCTCAAATACGAGCTGAAGAAACCGTTCCGGCTCTGGCAGCAGGCACGCTGATATACAGACTTCATTTAAAAACACTTTATTCAATCACTTGTTGTTCTCCATGGTGTCTCTTTTCAGCATTATCAACCACAATACAGTATATAACACAGCCAGTAACATGTTTCCTAACAGCCTCTGACCTTTGCTGCAAAATGCTTGCAAAATGTTGCCTTCTGAGTTATTTCTTCTTTATATAATTTATTTTTTTTTTCCCATGAAAAAATTCTGTTAGGGTGAATGCGCGTATATGTTTAATATGGTTTTCTTTTTTTGGGTTGTTGTTTTGTGGTTCTACTATTGTGAGAGCGCCACCAGACCACACTGAATCCTGAATTTACATTCAGGAGCAAGGAGCACAGATCTTTAACAATGCATTTCCATTATTTTTTTTGCGAAATAAGGTTTTTTCAATAAAGTTATACATATATGTGAGTACCTGTATGTTCCAAACAGTGGAGTAGAGTGGAATCTCTGTTTTCTGGTGTTTAAATGTGATTACGCATGGGGTAGCATGGTCAAGAATGCACCACTGCATGTATGAATGTTGATTCTTTTATAAATATTTGACTTTCATTTACCTTATTTATTACTTTTCCCTGTTATGTTTCATTATGTTTAATTTTTTTGTTCAGTTTGAAACTCCCTTTTGCTTTTTGTTTCATGGATTAATTACCTCCTTCTTTCCTGTTTCTTTTTGTTTCAGTAAAGGGACCAGGCAGAAAGTTAAGTCTACCCACTGATCTTAAGAGTGATCTTGGTACGGTAGGCCGAAAGCGAGCAGTTTTTCTTTGAACTTTTGCCTTCCTTTTTGACTCATCTACCTTTCTCCTCATACTGTTACCAAGATCATGCTGAGGGACTTTTGTTCTTTTGTGCTCGTTGCTTTGTTCTTTTGTAAATTCCATATGTAACTCACTTTCTCTCATTGGGCAAGACTGATGAATGGCAGACACCAGCGTACTCACTTTCTTTCTGTGTGCGGTCTCTAAACTCATCTTTCTTTCAGTTTTTTGAATGTTTACTCTGTGTACATTTTGCAAGTGTTTACAAAGGTAGTTTGTACCTCATAATCATTCTTTCCTTGGAAAAGTCTCACTCTAAAAATGTTGCTTTGACTCTATCACGGTTGGTTCATTCCTTATCCCTAAACGGCCTTGCTCCATCCAAGTCGGACCATTTTATACCTCGGCATAACTACACTTTATCCCTATTGGATCATTCTTTAAGTATAGAAAGCCTGCTCCATTGTGATTGGACCATCTTCTAGCTCTGAACAGCCATGCACTGACTTGGACCATTCTCTGGTGTTGCTTCATTGTGATTGGTTCATTCCTTTATCTTTTTTAAATCTACAAAATCTGTTTCTCACTACCTTTTTTTGAATTCCACTTTATGCTACTTCTCTTTTCTCTCCTGTGTGGTCGTTCTCGCATGCTTCAGTTTAGGGCTGAGCATTTTCCTTCTTTACAAATTCCTTTTACCTGCTGCGCTAGTTGTAACACAGATGTAATAACCACCTTCTTTCAGGAGGTATGATTTGTACGTTAAGAAAAATGGATTGAGAAGATAAAGACTTTTGTTCGACAATAAAGTTAAAACTTAGCTTTGGTTTGAATGGACCAAGGAGCTAATTTGCAGTCCAGGTTTTTGAGACTGTTGCAGGTTATATTTACTGAATTAAGGGTTGAAAAGGAGCCGCGAGCCCTAGCAATATAAAAAATATAAAATGCTGGTCTTGAATGGAATCCCTGACTTGCGTGGTTGTGTGTGTGTTTGTGTGTGTGCGTGTGTTTATATGATGGTGCAAGTAAACCGATAGGTGTATATCAACTGTAGGTTTGGGAGATGTCCTTACACCCACAGTCCTCTATCCTACACAAGTTTCCCCTGGAGTGCATTGTAACAATACTTAATTTTTAATGCTGAATTTTATTGGAACAAGAATGTCCAGTGTAGAGGTTTATTATGCAGGCCAGGGGAAACAGATATGAAGACACCGGCAGCCTAGGCTTCCCTTGGGCTTTTCCTCATCCTCAGCAAACAAACAGCATTTAAACAGAACACATTAAAAGATAAAATCTTTGCAATCTTGCATTTATTCCAGTGTCATGCCCTTAGTATTATATGGCTCTTCAATTAATTCTTAACACATAGGACACTTATAATTTTAATGACATGAAATATAGGTTTATATAGGAGTAAAAAATATCCTGTAAGACTTTAAAAAAAATTTTTTTTACATTTTTCTGCACACTACAGTACAATAATCATATATTATGTAATTATTTGTTACTCTCAGTGTGGATCTTTGGAGAATTTGTGGTGAATTTTGATTCCTTTGATTGTGCGTTTTTCCACACCATATCAAATCTTTACACACAAAACTATATTATTTTGATCTCTACTCTAGATATTTTAAAGAAGAGACACTAAGAGAGGATGAGAAATTCCCTTTGCAATGCCAATTTCTTGCGAATGAAAACTCTACCATTTTCAGTTTAGTCTCCTCCTTTGCTTTGTCCTTTGCTTTTCTCTTTTGCATTGTTTTATTTCTATAAGCTAAAACTAACAATCCTGCAATTACATTACATTTCTCTTTGATGTTTTACTCTCCGTTTCCTTATCATTTAACTTATCCAGCTTTTTCTTTGTTTCCTGCTCTCTTACACCTTTCTCTCTCTCTCTCTCTCTCTCTCTCTTACTCTGTCTCTCTCTCTCTTTCTCTTCCCTCTCCTCCTCTGTTCTTCATTTCGGACTTTCCCTAGCTCGCGGTTGCACTTGTGCTAATGCTTTGCCCGTTGTTTCAGATCATGTGAATGGACATTGCACTAGTCCAACTTCTCAGCCATGTGTGTCTGGGAGGCCCCGTGCTCCAGGGGCCCCTGAGGGGCCTCGTCTCACCCGCCGTGGGCCCGGACGACCGCCATTCCGCAAGGCCCAGTCAGCCGCATGCATGGAGGTCTCTTTGCCTGTGTCCTCCCTCACCGAAGGTGTGTGCTTGGTCTCCATGTTACCCTTTATTACCCCCCCTCCTTATTTTTCCCTCCCCCTTCTCTCCTTACCCTCCTTTCCTTGCATGTTAACCACTCATCAGGGGATAGGAGCTAGAAAGAGGGTAGGTGCCTGGTAGCCATATTCTCTAACTGATTCATTTGATTGCTTTCTTTTTATAAACTCTCTCCTTGAGGAGAAATTGGTGACTTCAAATGGACCTGTTGAGTGTCTGATTGGTATATAATGAGGGAAACACAGTGCCTTTTTAAGCACCAATTTCCTTATTTTTCACGGCAAAAACATAAACCTTTGGTAATGAGTTTTTGTGACTTTGATTCTTTACTGGTTTGTGCTACAAGCTGAATAGGCACATCCTTTAAACATATACAGCTAATCAAATTCGCTGCACAGGATTGAAATAAGAATAAAAAAAAAACAAGAAAGAAAGAAAAAAGAAATGCACAAACCATACCAGAGCAAATCACAAAAATGAATCAGCTTTGTGAGCTTTGGGGGATTCTTCCATCCCTCTTATGTTTGAGACTATATTGATGATTCAAACATAAGATTGAACTCAATTACTGATATGATCCAAAAGATCAGTATCATTGTGAATCTGCTTTGTCGGGTCTATTCTCTGCTGAAGCTTCCATCATAAGGCGCTTTAGATCAAATGTGCAATATTTTGTTTATTCTGTAGTCAAAGGCACACCCTTATAAGAAGTATAGTCTTCATCCAGTTTCACACAATATGCCAATAAAGGTTATTAGTATTAAGACAGCATTTATGGTTGGAACTTAAAGAGTCACTGTTCACATGGAAGGTGAGGAGGCCTGCTTTAAGTGACAAAAAAATTTAAAATATCTCGACTTAATTGGAATAAATTGCATGCCTTCCGAATGGCACTTCAATCATTTCATGAAAAGCAAATGTGCAACGCTGATGCACAAAAGTGGGAACCCTGCTGAGATCATTAACAGTGCCAGCTATAATGGCTATAATGAAAAACATTTACACAATTGCTCTGCACACTGCTGACTTCGGGGTCTATTTCATGATCTGTAGTTAAAATACATCTTTAAAAGATCTATATTTTTAAAGATATGTTCCATTCATTACAGTTTACAGAAAATAAATGCTATATCCATGCGTAACGAATTCTACAAATGCGCAAAAAACAATATTAAAAACAATATTGAACTAATGCAGTAATTTCTCATCATTATAACGTGGTGAGAAAAAACTGTTTAAGCTCTACAGTATACTGACAGCTTTGCTACTTGTGTTGGCATTGTGAATGTTTATGCTATTTCGCAAAATGACTGAGAATGAAATTCATTCCCGTGGTGGCTTTCCCACAATTCCAAACTGTTAGTGAGAGTAGGTCGAATTGTCTAAATATTTTATTCTCGGTTGCTTGACTCAGCACATGCAATAATATTGGCTATGAACTGGCTATGCCTTACCTACAATTTTTTTTTATTCTCACAATGTTTTTTTTTTAAGTACTCACAAATCACATTATGATGTGCTTTTGCCTCGGCTACTAACCGTTCCAACCTCACTCCAAACGGACACAAACAATTTAAATATGAACTACCTACAAAATTATTTGCTAAGTGTTGTCAACAACTGCTACTATTTCTCTCCGACCCTGTAAGATGTGTCCATACATCATTTTTTGGTCATGGACCAGATGATATCCAGTCAGCTCACCTGTTAACAACCACGTGGATCTCCCTGTTTTGGAAACCTTCTTATGAACATCTTTCTTTTTCTTTTAACATTTAACACATGGTGAAAATATTCATGTCGTCTATCTAGCGAAAAATAAGCACTTACTGAACACTCCAGGGCTGACCCTCAAATCGCTTTGTCTTCCCCAATATTACGTCCAATATATTGTTGGTGGAAATACCTCCTTCTACAGTACCACACTACCTAGTGCACTATGTGGTAATTAATTTGAAATGCAGCCATCTAGCCAACATACTGTACATAGCACTGCACTGCTTGGGAATTGCTCCATCATCCAATATGGCTGGTGATCACATGGGCACACGTGTGTGTAGCAGATCATAGCAGAACAGTGGCAGTTCTTGTCTAATCATGACAGTTTAGGAAGGTTTATAGTTAAATGGTAGGATTTCCACCAGTACATATTTTTGGACTCTAAAATCCATTACCAAGCGGGACAAACACCCACTGAGACCTAATGGACCGCTATGATCCACCTACAAATAACTTACACAATGCTATGATGTTGTTTTTTTCTATACAGGTATATTTTAAATTTTCAAGCATTTTTGAAATTTGTTGTGATGGATCGGATTTTTCCCAGACTGAGCCTTACCAAACTGGGATGATTCCTGAGATTACACCAAATTTGGATCAAATTCAAAAACATGGGAAAGAGCCCGAAGGGAGAATTACCTTCATTATCATTATGTGTGTGTGATGTAAAAATGTGTAATGTCTTTAGTGTTAACTTTACAGTAGGTAAATTAATTAAGATAACTTACAAAAATACAAATAAAAAAATAAACATAATAAAGATGTAATGATGTGTCCCAGTGTGTATATATATATATATATATATATATATATATATATATATATATATATATAGTTTCCAGTGGTGCAAATCTAATTAAGGTAAAAGGATAATAACACTCCGAATACAAACATTATGAAGGTCTATAAATACTTTCGATAGACTGGTGCAAGGACGTCCTCATGAGGCTACTAATTACTTTTCTATAAGTTGTTATACAGTGAGAATGGAGTCTCACAGCTCAGGGGAGGAAGGAAGGAGCTGTTTGCTAAATTATTATTAAGTAAGATATAACTGACTTCACTGTATACTGTATACTGTACATAACATACGGTGAGGCTCATGTTTGTGTAGGAAATGAATTACCTAATAATCTGCCTTTATGTGCTTGTATGTATTTACAGGAGCCATTTATTTGTGTTTTTTTTTTGTATTTTTCATTTTGTGTCAACTTTTCCCACTTATTGTGCACATGCACATGAGTTATCCGAGCAGCACGATAAGGTTCTGAAACTACAACTTTGTTTTTTTTAATGACATTACAGTACCACCTCAGAATGACTTTTCACTTCTCTTTGATCTTACAGTATATCAGCAATAGTTGCTCTCTCTCTCTCTCTCTCTCTCTCTGTTTCTGTCAGTCTCACTCTCTTCCACTTCCACACACACACACACACACACAGTCTCTATTCTTAATCCTGTTTACATGAAGGACGCACCCCAGGACAGAGCACTCAGCAGCACACAGCGTCACCCTTGGTTCTTTTGATTGACGATAACGCCACCATCCTTCAGGTGTCTATACGGCAGAGGGCTTTTATTATTAGAAGTGATTTCCAGACAGACCGAGAGCACATTAAAGGCTTATTTCAGGATCGACTTTTTTTACTTCACAGACTAGACGAAAGAGCTTTTCAGTTCTTCGCTTCCTTTTTAGCTAGATTTGTATTGTACACATTTTTTCCCATTGAACTGATTTTTCCTTAAACTTTCAGACTGTCAAAGTTTTATAATGGCCTTCAGCTGATTTTTTTGTTTTGTTTGTTTGTAATGTATATATGTAAACTATAATAGTCCGGTGTTTCCTTGTCCTTATGTCAGAAATTGTCCATTTAGGGACTATCCCTTGCTTCCGCAGGCTCCGTGCTGTGCTCACGTCCCTATTGCTGCACAGCTGGGTCGCTGAGATATTTAAAGGTCAATTAGCAACGAGAAAAGCTGTAGCTAATGAGACACGCTACAGCAGGTGAGGACAGCAGGAGAGGGGTGCTCGATTTCTGATAAATATCAAGCAGGGATGGAGCATGGTGCAGTATGCACACACTGACGTATATACAGTGGCTTTAGTCGAAGCCATGTGGATGCAGGACACGAGAATTGTGTACAGATGCTGGCACAAGCAGAAATGGAAAGCGATTGACACACACGCACACACACTCAGACATACAGTCTCCAGTAACAATGCTCAGTCAGTCGGCGGTACCACTCCGTCCAGACTCTTTATTTAAAACATCAGATCTAAGCAACGTAATCGTAATCTTATTAACAAACCTGTCACGAGCAGAACCGGCATATAAAAGCCGAGCAAAAGCTTGACATCACAATGCATGGACTTCCCCCAGGGCATGAAACCGCATCAGTAACAAGGCACAAAGCTTCGAGAGAAGACTCTATAAACGAACTCAGGTCGTATTGTGAAACTTGACATCATGAGAAAAGCGGTCACTCAGATCCTGACAGAGAAAGAGTATTTATGTTGTACATCACCATAACAGAACACATCTGTTGGTCTGATGTGACTAATCTGTTCACACGTTATCGGCAGCAGCAATGCGTCAAAGCTTGTTTTCAGAACATGTGTTTTGAAAGGCGTGCTAAAGGTCAGCGGTTGTGTCGGTTCGCCAGGTCCTGACGCGTGTGCTCAGTTTCACTCGTGCGTGCTTCGCGTTGTTTTGCTCTCACCCGGTTTACAAAACAAGCGTTTAGCCTTTGAGCAGGCTGCGCATCTACAGTATAGTATGTCAGGAAGTCGGTGCGTGACATCCTAACAGAACCTACACATTTTCTCAGTGTGCAAAAAAGAAGGAGGTCTCTGAATTCTCAGCACGTAGGCAGTACGGGAGAGCCGTGGGCCGCTCTGATAACAATATCGGCCAGGCCGAGTAACTCAACACTGCACGCAGAGCACAAAACCGGCCACAGACAGCAGTGTGAGCTCTGAGATTAGAGCTGTTGACAGTGAGCTTTTACCAGGGATCTAAAAGCTCGAAAGAGAAAAAGAAGCTTCCTTTCATTGTGGCTTTCTTTGAGTCAAGGATTCTGAATGGTGTTTTTTTTTGAAAAACAATTTGCTTTCTTTTTTTGATTCTCTTGAACAGTTGTGTCTCCTTTCTTTCCTTCTCCGTCTCTCTGTCCAAACACTGTTTGGGTTTGTGTAAGTTTGTCTGTATTTGTGTGTGTGTGTGTGTGTGTGTGTGTGTGTGTGTGTGTGTTTAAATATATATATATGTGTGTGTGTATGTGTCGGATGTCTTTATTCATCATTTTGTGTTTATGTGTCATGTATCTGTGTGTGTGTGTGTGTGTGTCTAATTCCGGTCTGTCATGTTTCACTATGTTCGGTTGTGCCATGACTATGGCGCGCTGTGCGTCTGCGTCGTCTGTGTGTGTACGATGGTTAGGTTACCCGTCCAGACGGGCCATGCTGCAGCAGCTGCATGGTGTCAGTATGTACTCACACGATGAGCACCACACCACCACCTACTCCTGGACCGAGAGAGGTAAGGAGTGGACGTCCGGGGATCACGTGTAACATCCCGGCTCCTGTCTCGTCTTGTCACGCTCCGTCCAGTCCTGTCCCTCATCGTATTGCATCACAGTAATGCCTCTCATTCGTTCAACCTTTTTTGTCTCCAGGTTTGGGGTTAACCACGTTGTCTTTCTTCCGTTTCTGTCCCGCAGCAGTGTCATATCCACATGTCTCACATACAGTATGTCTCTAGGTGCTGGCTTTGAAACAGACATTGCCATTTCACTACATGTAGAAACGTTCGGCAAAAAGACGAACTCAGGTCAGTCTTTTCTAAGAAGAAGATGAGTAGGACGATCGGCATGTCTGAATTTAAAGTGATGCTTCTGAATGCACTGAATTCAAGCTCAGATAGCAATACTGATCTCACAATATGAAATGTTGATCGATTTCTACAAGTGTTCTATTTTTCCACAGTGTTATCAAAAAATGTTAATAGATGGGCTCTGCTCTTGTTCTGTAATCTTGGTACATTTAAATATTTGACCTTTGCAGTAAATGAGATAGAACTGCTAATTTCCAACTTTAAAAGAAAGAGAGAGAGAGATTCTCCGCTTTAATCAAGTGCATGAATCAAAGAAATACTTCACACTCTTGTGTGTTTGTGTACCTGTGTGTGAGGTTTGTTTGGAAAATGAAAACTTAATCAAATTTGATCTTACAGTATGTTTCCACTGTCATGTTGTCCTGTTTGCCTGTTTGTAACCACGTATTTGTCAGTTATACAAATGATGACGATGAAATGTATTTGAAAAGTTTATAAAGTTTATACAATTTAGAGTGAACTGTATAATGTTTATAGTAACTTTATCTTTCTATTTCGCAGCTCCTAGATTCTCTCCCAGTTCTTAAAGTGTACTCTCTCTCTCTCTCTCTCTCTCTCTCTCTCTTTCTCTTTTACCTTTTGCCATTTCACTTCTCACTTTCTTTCTATGTTCCTTCTCATTTTGCTCTCCCTCTTCTTTCCTTCCTTCCTTTCCTTTCCTTTCTCGCACTCTCCTTTACTTCCTGCTCCTTTTTGTTCAGAGAGTCGGGAGAATTCGTTTAGCCGATCACGTAGTTCCAGCGTCTCAAGTATAGACAGAGACACCAAAGAGGCCGTGACCACGCTGCAGTTTGCGGAGTCATACGGCCGTAAGTCAGATGCCCTGCCCACTCCATGCCTATGGGTGGGCACCAGCTTGGGACTTGTTCTGGTGCTGCCCTTGTCCATTGCCACTGATGAACAGGAGAGGCTGGAGGAACCTGTCACGGTTGCACCCACCAGTGAGCACAAATTTCATTTACCAGTGATATGACAGTAACATGTTAACCCAATTTCTATACTGTATATGGGCAGAATTTGCTCATATATAACCTGCCCTAAATGAAGATATTTTGGGCCATGCATTACGGATGTACTTTCTTTATATAGTCTTAGTTTTAGGGGCTACACCTATTTCCCCTGAGCAACTGATAACTTTTGTATACTTTTTAAAATGAATGATTTTGAAAGTTGCCCATGGATGTTCACTTCCATGTCAATACATTACTGGTTTTATGTAGAAATACCTTATCTTTTCATTCTCATTCTTTTATTTTATTCTAATCCTCTCTTTTCACCTCTCCTCCGCAGGCACAGTCTTAATGCTCAAAGGTTCAGTCCTGCGTTTCAGTTTTCTGGACTGCACTGGCGCTCTGATCCACAGTGCACACGAGGTGTGGAGAGATCCGCATGGCGCCGAGGACCCTGATCGGCCCCGCAGGAGAAAACTGGTCAACTTTTCACCCTGTTCCTCGCAGGAAGCCAGCGGCGAGGGCCACCTGGCTGTGGTGTGCTCTGAACGCCAAGCCAAGGTCTTCCTCATGCCCTCACAGGCCTGCCTCTACGTGCACAACATCACAGAGTCATCATTCGTGCTGCGTGCTGACGTAGTGGCCGTCTCTAACAGCGTGTGCCTGGCCTGCTTCTGTGCCAACGGACATGTCATGATCCTCAGGTTCAACTCCTTGGTTACTCCATGTTTGGCAAATAAAGATTATGACTTTAGGTTTTAACACTGTGTTTTATTGATTATTGCATTATTTCTCTAGTCTCAATCACGTGAATTTTTTTGTTTAACTGCTTCGACTCCTATTTTGGCAAGAAATGGTATTACTGATTATAACTTCAACATTGGCCTCGCTCCAACTTCGTAAATCCCTAATCCTTAGAAGCATTGATTTCCCTAATCCTAGTCCTAATTCTGAAAATAATGCGCAGACACTTTTAATCCTGGTGTTATCCCTGGATGCAATCAATAAACTGGCACTGCCAAGCAGTGATCCCTCTCAGTGCTACTTATTGAACAAAGAACAGACTATGGTCGCTGCATGTAATAATTGACCTGCTTTTTTTTTCCTTATTAAGACAAAGAGACAAAAAAAATCCATTTTCAATATTGCAAACGCTTGGATTAACATCCTTTTGTTTCTGTAATTATGTCGCAGCCTGCCAAGTTTACGGCCGCTGTTGGATGTCCACTACCTGCCGCTAACAGACATACGCATTGCTAGAACATTCTGCTTCACCAACGGCGGTCAGGCCCTCTACCTGAGCTC
The DNA here is from genome assembly GCF_024256425.1 of Clarias gariepinus. Taxonomy (NCBI): domain Eukaryota; kingdom Metazoa; phylum Chordata; class Actinopteri; order Siluriformes; family Clariidae; genus Clarias; species Clarias gariepinus. The sequence continues at coordinate 12,789,101 of NC_071104.1, forward strand.
TCCAACAGAAATACAACGCATCACCTACAGTCAGGAAATGTCTGATAATTTGCAGGTGTGTGTGTGTGTGTGTGTGTGTGTGCGAGCCTGTGCTGGGTGCGTGACTGGATGTGTGAGCGTGCATTTGTGTGCACGATTTTAAAGTGTGTGTGGAGAGGGTGGTGACAGTGCCTATTGAAGTGAAATGTCATGCTTGTCAGAGATGCTTTGAGCTCTGCTGAGCTGAGCCCTGGTGCACCTTGCAAGCTGTCTCCCGCCCCCTCCTTCAGACTAATGATGGAATAAATGAAAATATGAAGAGTTCCTGTCTGAAAAATTATTTAGTTCAAGCCGAGCCTCAAATTGTGTCCGAAAAGCTGGTGTTCCAAAGGCTACATATTCACATAGTAATAAACCACATATTGTACTGTTTATACACACACATCCTTTACTCGCATAAATATGCATGGGCACACTGACAGCTTAATGACTGACCCCACTGATTTGGCTGCAGGAGATGCTAGGCGAGCTTTTCACACCCACCGAGACCCCAGAAGCACAGAACCGAGGCTTCCTGAAGGGATTTTTCGGGGGCAACGCACAGACCTTTGACCGAGAAGAGCTCTGTAAGTGCACCTTAAATTCATGTGTGTACAAGTATGTGTGAATTTACTTATGTATGACCACCTTACAAAGAGTATCGTATTATACTTGTGTGTAGTCGGTGAGGCAGCAGCGGGGAAGGCTTCTCGAAGTCTGGCCCAGCATATACCCGGTCAGGGCAGCGTGGAGGCCGTACGGATAGCAGCTGGCGGGGCAGTGGGTGATCTTGCCCGAGCTCGGATTGCCCTGGATGAGAGAGGACAGAGATTAGGAGAGCTGGAGGAGAGGACAGCTCACATGATGGCCAGCGCTGAGACGTTCTCCAAACACGCTCATGAGGTAATACAGAAAGGGGACGGACTAATTGATTCATTGATGTGATATTACAATATGATATGACAATCAATTATTACAGCAAACAAGTTTCAGATGCCATACAGGGTTCACAGGGTGGCACTTACAAATTAAAGTCAGCTCAATTATAACCTCAGGTCACGACCCTGAGTGGTCTGTTCAACTCATGTAGACTTACTGAATCACATGCTTGATTAAAATCATTGTAGCATTGTAGTCATATAATGTCAAATATTTTGCATGGCATAGTGGTTAGCACTGTGGCCTCACACCTCCCAGGTTGTGGGTTCAAGTCCCGCCTTCGGGTCAGTGTGCGTGGATGTTCTCCCTCTTCTGGGTGGGTTTTCTCCCACAGTCCAAAGAAATGCTGATTAGGCAAAATACCTGTAGTGTGGGAGTGAATGCATGAGTGTGTGCATGCTTGTGCCCTGTGATGAACTGGAAACACATCCAGGGTGTATCCCTCCCTGTGCTCCAGGCCGTCCACGACCCTGTGCAGCGTAAGCGGTATAGATAACGAGTGAGAGTGGGTGTTTTTTTAAGCACAATGGTCTAACTGTAACATCATACTAATGCATATATGCTGGTTTTCTTTGTCATCCACAGCTTATGCTGAAATGCAAAGACAAGAAGTGGTATCAGTTTTAAAACGAGTCAGCCTGGATGCTCGCCAACCACAAGAGGGCACTCCTCTGGAACATGGACCTTCAATTTTTTCAAAGAAAGCTTAAGAGGTGCTTAGGGCTGTTCCTTCTCTTTGGGGCTGTGTATACAGGACTATACTTCTTATTCAGACTGGTTTGACAGACTGAAGACAATAACTGATGGACAGGTACCATTAGCGTTAATAACTTGGGGTGGTTCCTTCCCTCATACGTTATGGATTAGACCATCCTTCATTCATGTACAGGGGTGTGGGGTCTTCTTACAGGAGGAAGAAGTTATTATTTAAAAAGAAAAACATAAAAAAACAACAAGACTGCATGAATCAAAAATGGATGATCTATAAAAACATAAAACTGCCATATTCAAAAGCAGCATGTTACTTTAAAACAAAGGGAAATAAAAGAATAACATACTTTTATTTAATAATATAAGCCAATACCAGAATCCTATGACAAAAACTTTATATTTTTTGAAATAGCGATAAAATATAAATAAAAAAGGAAAACTGTATACTTGCGTTGCTATAAGGCCAAAATTCTGTTTTTTTAATTGCTCCATACTATTTCTTTTACAATAATGTATTATTTACAAATTTCCACCGCTCTGTCATACCATCAGTTATTCACGCAATGTTTTCCACTGTTGTGTTCTGATTACAGACATGAAAAACTATTTGAAAACTACAGTACCACAGTGCAGAACACACAAACTACGCTCACTAACATTATCTCACATGTAACATCACTTCACCTCACAGCACTTTCAAGACAATATATCGTACAGTATATGAAGTAGCTGCTAACACATGATCGTCCCTTGAATAACAGCTTTACTACTAAAATCGAGTTACTTCACCCTCTCCTAGAAATGTATGATGTGGTTTTAGACGTATAAGCGAGAAGTAAGCTGTACTGGGCAATATGTGCTATGAGTGTATCCGTGTGGTCTTATTTGGGTGTGTTGCTATTCATAAAGCCAATGTAATAATACATGTGCCATATTCTAGATGGGTGAAGTATCTTTCCTGTAAACTAGCGATGAACTTATTCTGTCCGTGGTTGATATTCGAAGCTGTTACCTGTAGATTAATCTCATTCAAAGAGTTCTCCTGATCATCTTGTGTCTGTTACGGTACACTACAGTTTCAAATGTTTGTTCCTTTAATTGGGTGCGATTTAACTTAGAATTTTCTGACGACCTGTTAGGTCGTTTCGTTTGTTTGTTTGTTTCCTGGACTTTTCTGGAGAGTCAGAGAGAGAGATGTACCTCAGTCTAAAGATATCGTACGGGAATACCGTTGCCAAATCCATGAAGCTTGAACAGGAAGTCTGTCAGTAGTTTGAGGGCAGAGCATTGTGTATTTGTCTCTTCTGATTTGAATGTGTACATGTAAAGGTGGCGAAGACTGAGCCATCGGGATACTACATGAAAATTCGTGCTCTCTGAGCAGTGTCTTTAATATGTATGTAAGAAAGTGTTGTGGGAAGCATAGAGAGCCTTGCACAATAAGGCAATCTTGCTCACACAAGTATTCGCCTACTTATGAGCGAAATTATTCTGAATCTCATTTTAAATGAAACATTAAATGTATTTGGTTTAATGCGCTCTTTGGCCTGTTGTGCTTGTATAAGACATTTTGTTTATCTTTTATGCTTTCCAAAAATCCAATCCCACCTCTCTTCATGTCTCCTGCACTTCCACTCTGTATATAAAATGGACGAAGCGTTCATACCTGCAATGTCCAAGTCAAAATCAGATAAGTATTTCATCTCTGCTGAGGCTGTACACAAAGCAAAACCTGTTATCGAAATATTATATATTCAAGGACAATTTAGTCAAAAAAAAAGAAAAAAGAAAAAAAAGAAATCACCCACACACACACACAAATAAAAGCTAGCATGGCTGAGAAATTTATCAAGGGCATGAAAGCCAGCAGTTAGATTTAACTATCCCTTTAAAAGTTTTTAAATGTTGGAGTGAGCTGCTCCAAACTTAATATAATACATCAGTGTTAACCAAGTAAACACACATGCCCATGTTAATAGCCATGTCATCCTATAGAAAAATCACAGCTATGACCGTCCGTCATTTTAATGCTAAAAGAAAGTGCATATAGCTAATAAAGATTTGCGGCGGTCAGAGTACTCGATCCTTATCATGTTTGTTTTTAACAGCAAAAAAAAAAAAAAAAAAAATACAGGGTGTTATGTTTCTATGTTCTCAGCTTTTATACTAAAAATGTACAGTTGAACCTGAAGAGAGTTGGGAGAAATGTCATACTATGAACTCATGTGATTTCTTCTGTAAATGTTTTACCTGTTGAAAGATGGTACTGCGTCGAAAGTTCTGAATGTAGTTCTCTAGTCCTCCCTCTGTCCCAAACTCTGAACCGCTCTTCTCTCCAGAGAATGCGGCACCATCCGTCTTGTTTAAATGGATACTACCACTTTTTTGTTCTTATCAATATTACAGTAGTATTATAGAGGTTACTGGAATTAAAAGAAAAATCATGAATCATATGTTGATGCTAATCAAATTGAAATAAACATTAATTGATGTACTCATGGCAACGTGAGATTAATTTGTTTCTGACACGATATGTTTTGTTTAAATTAAAAATCTAATTAAATATTGGAAATTTGTGTCATTGATTGTCAGGGTTATTATTTGTGTGTGTCGTTTGTTTACTTGTATGTTTGTAATAATCAAAGAATTACACATCATACTGATCTAGACCTCTGATCAACTTTTTTTTTTTTTAAAGTAAAAGAGTAATATTTAAAGAATAATTGGGAGCATCTGTTTGGTTGGGAGCCCTGTATGACAATTTGTCACAAGTTTAACTTACAGCTTTAGTGACTTTATTTAAAAAAAGAGCCTATCTCTCAACTTTTTGTTGTTAGAAGCTATATTTATTACTTAAATACTGTAGCTTTTCAGCTTATTTTACAGCTGCTGGTTATACGTACTGGCCAAAAGAGTGTGTAAAGCCTGACAGAATAGTACTTATACATGCAAATGTTTTCAATTATCAGTAAATGCACCATTATCCTCATCCCACCATTGCAGTTTTTTTTTTGTTCTTTGTTTCAAAATCTCTCTCTCTCTCCTGGTTATATTTACAAGTAATAAATCTGAGCTATTCCATATAAAACCATTTTATTTTTTGTCTTTTTCACAATTACTCAGTAGCACTGCTTCTTTATATTCATGACAATATATGTTTTTAGAAATAAGTTATAAATTTAATGAAATTCTGGGGGGGACAGTGGTGGTTAGCACTGTTGCCTCACACCACCAGAAATCCATTGTAGACTGATTGGTGTTTCCACATTGCCCATTGTGTGGGATTAGGTGTGTGTGTCACATGCAGGGTGTATCCCACCTTGTGGCTTGAGCCCTCTTCAGGCCCATGCATAGAAACCCTACACGGAATAAGCTGTATGGTAAAATTAAAGAATAAAAGAAGGAATCAATCAATCAGTGGATGGATGAAAAGATAGATGGATAACTTAACAAAAGAATGAATGCGTGAAGAAAAATGAAAAACATACTTTACCCTTTTTTTTGAGTGGGAGGGGTCTAAGGTTTATGATTTTGTCCCTAATTTAGTTGTGTCCAATTCCCACCTGCCATTAGGGCACTCACCCCATCAAGGCTACAGCTACCAACCAGGAAGGAAGAAGACTATCATGTGTTTTCCCCAGTCATGTAACACCAGCAAACTAAGTCTTTAGAAAAGATTTCTTTTTCATGTTTTGATATTAGTCTCCAGCATCATCTGACGACTGACTATTAGCTTTCCCATGAAAGGAGTTGGCAATGCTGGAGGAATACAAAACTGGAAATTGATCACTTAGCATTGCAAATTGTGCCTCAAGTGTTAATGGGTTACTGAGCAAGACATCAATGTTTAAGCCTCAGCACTGCCAAGCAACCACTATTGGGCAAGTCCCTTAAGACTTTGTGACCCAGGGGTTGCTGTATCATACTGATGCTGCATTCTGACCTCAGCTTCCTTAAAAGCTGGCATATGCACATTAAAGAATTTCAAAGTGCTGTAATGTATATATGACAAATAAAGGCATTTTGACTACCATGTCTAAAATAAGAATGATCTATTGTGTAGCTCAGTAGGACATACAGGCCACATACAGTATATGCACATGTCCCATAATTCTGTCCATTTTATTATTATTTTTTTTTTTACCTTGTGTGCCAATTCTAACAGCATGAAGATTATTTCAAAAATGTATTGTAAATGCATAGCATTAATCGATCCACCTAGAAATCTCTATAATTCAACTAGGGACAGTGGATGCCAATGGTGATTACCAATGTATTTATCCCTATTTTAGACTGTGGTAGGACCTCCGGTCAACATTGACACTATATGGGCAATTTAGAACCACTAGTTAGCCTAATCTGCATCTCTTGGGACTGTGGGAGGAAACCCACCAAGTATGGGGAGAACATGCAGCCCTGGAGGTGAGAGGGCGACTGTGCTAACCAGTTCATCACTATGCAACTATGTCCTAGCATAAATTCAATCTAAGTGCTTAGCATCCATCCATCTAGGAACCTCTGTAGTCCATCTAGTGACAGTGGAGACCAATGGTGATTACAATTGGGTTTATTCCTATTTTATGACTATAGTTGGATGTCTCCACAACATTCACACATGTATTTACACAGCATGGATAACTTAGAAACACCAGTTAACCTGATCTGCATGTCTCTGGATTGTGGAGGAAAAAACTGAGTACCTGGACGAGCCCCACCAGGAGAAGAAGACGCAAACATGGGAATCTGTGCTAACCACTATGTCAATGTTCCACCAAGTGCATGTGTCTTTACAAAAAAAAAACGAGATGCTTAGTAAACTGAAATACTAAGTAAACTGAAATACCTAGTAAAATGGTTTTTAATTTCCTTATGTATGGAAGATTTTGAGGAGACAGCCTGTTCTATCAGTTAGGGAAATCTGTGTTTGGTGAACATGTCAATTTCTGCGCAGATCTGCGTAAAGCGTGCGCTGCATGAACACACCTGAGACATTCCGTGAAGCCGACCAATCAGATGCAGCGCGTCGGGGAGAGGTAGCGGGCCGCGTCCAGAGACCGCATACTATCCTACTAACCAGTGTTTCAGCGTTGTGCACTAAGTGAAAGATGTTATACTGTAGTATCGTGCTGTTTAGGAGAGTAGGGTAGTATGGAATTTACAGCATTCCTGTGTACAAAAGGGACGCAGCCGGGGCTGTGTGGCGAATATACACATACACATCACCAGTAGTGAAGCACTAGTGAGTCCAAACTTTTCAGGACTTTTGGATTTGGAGGACGCGATGTGGCGGTGACTGTTACCTGACTCAAAAGAAAAAAAAAAAAAAAAAACACCCAGACATCTTTCATTCCAGAGGCGCGCCTTCGGGGAAATCAGTGCCGACCATGTCGTGGAGACCTTTCCGGGGAATTCTGCTGTACTGCATGGTGTTTTCTCAGCTCCATGAGACAGTGGAGTCCAGCGCACTCCCCAGTGCCTCGAGAAGTTTGGTCTGGGGCCTGGGACTGGAGGCAGACGCCGTGCTCCCTGCTCGCTACTTCTTCATCCAGTCCGTCGACAAGGCCGGGAAAAAGTAAGCAGGACTTCTGTTACTGTGGACTTTATTTCTTCACAGCAACACGTTCAGTTAATCTCATCGGCTCCCTGCCGAATAAATAGACCATGAATAAATCCTACTAAATTACAGACCACAGCTGGAGGGACGTTTAAGACGGTTAATTTAGATCTGAAAAATATATATTATATGCCAAATCATATCAGTGATCCGGTTTACACTCTCAGTCTCCAAAACAGTGTTGCTAAATCGGACCACACACAAAAAAGAAAAGAATGTATTACGCATGCGCTGCCTCTCAGACGCTTTACTACCTGTGTGGGATTCCAGACTGGGAAATGCAACAATGTAATGCAAAAATGTCCCAAAAGAAACGTGTTATATAGTTTGTTTCTTCTTCTTCTTTTTATTATGAAACTTATGGAGTTATGATGGATGCCCCTCTTTACCCAGCCTTCCTTTATTCATCCACACTTAGGACAAGCACTGCAGGCAGTTGGCCAAATCTGATTATTATTTTTTTCATATGTAACGCCTCGAATGTCAATTTCATATGTGGTCCTAAATCCGATACAGATCTTATTTTTTTGCAGTGTGACAGTGAATGAGGATCAGTGGCGGGATAGTGAGATCTCACCTCATAATAAAGATTCGGGCTGATACTGCTGTAGAAGCAAAATTAGAAAGCATGTATCGCAACTGCTCTGTGTTTGAAACAGAAATAGCCATACACGGTTGTAGAAAACACCCAGGTACCAAAGTAAAGCTAAAAGTTTTAAATGAAATTTAAAGAGACTATATTTGTGAACCAAAAAGTGACATATTGTCTCTCTTGCGTCAGTTCCCTGATGGGAATTGACCTCAGACCGCAGAGGTGAATAGACACGCTTTTGGCTTTTTATATTCTGTACATAGGTTTGTTTTTGAATGGGTTTCAAGAGTTCCTCTGAGAAATTAAAAATGTATTAAAATTTGGGATGCTTTTGCAATGATATGATGGACTTAAGGTTACATTTTGCAAAAAAAAAAAAAAAAAGGTTATTTTTAGATATGCATAAAGACATGGAAATCCTTGTAGTGTACTACTGATGGCTGGTGTGTTATAGGATTTTTTTAAATACACTTTGACCTCAGCTGACATACACCATGCTTTATAGTATGATGCAGGGTACATATTATGGTACGATTTTACACATTTTATTTGGTGCTGATTCACACATTATATTTAAATCCCTGTTAATGTGATTTTTTTACTGCAGTTTATAGTTTCTACAACACTGCAACAATACAACAATCTATTGCATAGTACTGTATTTAGGTCTATAAGAAAGAATAGCACAAACATTTCTATGCATCTGTTTCATGTATGCCTGGTCTACAGTTTTACAACCTCACCTGGAGCCAATACGTTTGAAGTGAAGATCACATCCCTATCAGAACCTTTCTCCAGGATCTGGGTGCAGGTTTTAGATCGTCAGGATGGATCCTTTCTGGTGCGCTACCGCATGTATGCCAGCTACACCGACCTCAGCATTCAGATCCTCCTGAAGAATAAAGATGTGGCCAAGTCTCCATACATCCTCAAAGGTGAAATGTATATTTTAAAAAAAAAATGGTGTGCATTACGTCCCAGGATCTTTTTAAGGACATGTACTGTAATACTGCAACATCATACAGAGCCACATTGAGGGATACCAGAATTAAGAAAAAATAATCATGATCCAAGATTTTTAGTGTTTTATTTGTTCAGAAATCAATTGACCCAAGAAACTGCCAATAGTTTTATTTTAATTAAACGCTTGTTTCCAGTTTCTAACCTGGAAAACAAAAGCAATTCTAAATCGACTATATACCTTCACCATCTTTCTCTCTGTCTAGGTCCAGTGTACCATGAGTCATGTAACTGTCCAGAGCCCAGTGGTGCATTGTGGGAGAAACACATGCACTGTCCCTCTTCATTTTCTCAGATCCAGCATGATCTGTCAGTCTTTCCTAAAGTGGACCTGGAACGCAATGCCCATGAAATCCCTCAGCGTTTTGGCCAGAGACAGAGCCTCTGTCACTACACTATCAAAAATAACCAGGTACTTTACTCAATTTGGGTGGAGTTGCTGATCCTCTTTTGGTCACTAGATGGTGATAACACCAGCTCCTGTTTATAGTTCATTTCCGAATTCAATAATAAAAAATTAGCTGATTAGTAAAGTAGGTGTGCTAAAAGCTGATAAAACAGTTATATGCAGGGCAGGAGTCCTCCAGGGCCAGAGTAGAGAACCACTTCCATAGACAAAAAAAAAAAAAGCTTTTAAAAGCTTTTTTAAATCAGTTTTCCCTGTTTATTACTACTGACACAAAACTCCAAAGTAATTAACCATACATCCAAATCTACAGCCTACCACACCACTTTTACACTTCCAACTCATGCAAGTATTACAAGTACACATACTTGCCTGCATATAATGTGAATTATAAAAAATATAATGTGAAAGTTTGTTTTTAAAGCCACAGATAAAAAATAAATGATAAAAAGTGAAACAATTATTCTGATAGGACATCATTTTATTTTCTTTACTGTGTGCCATTCTGATGAGTTTGTCCATGTATTTAGGTGTATATTAAAACACACGGCGAGCACGTTGGCTTCAGGATCTTCATGGATGCCTTTCTCCTCTCTCTCACACGGAAAGTATGTCCTAATGACCACATTAGTAGATACACATGAGACAAAGAAACAGTATGTTTTATTGCCAGTGTACGCTTGATTATGTATTGTATTTTCTTTGCTAAAAAACTTTTGGACTGTAGAGGGCAGCAGCACACTCTAATTACTTTTTATCAGATCATAAAAAGCCACAAGAAGATAGATTTAAGCTCCAGTAATTACCTTGCAGCACCATATATTGTTAAATAAAATATTTGCAAAAAGATTGAGTCGCCCATGTCTTAGCAATTGATCAGGATTTAATCAGTGACTTTGACGCTAACCCTGGATTTCCATGTCGTTAGGTTAGGCTTCCAGATCTAGAGTTCTTTGTAAACTTGGGTGACTGGCCCCTGGAGAAAAGACGAACCACTGAGAAACTCCATCCCATCTTTTCTTGGTGTGGGTCCAGTGATACTCGAGATATCGTCATGCCAACCTATGACCTCACAGAGTCTATACTGGAGACCATGGGAAGGTATGGAGTTCATGTAGGAACATGATAACCTACACATAAGTCTTGCTGATTCATTGTTTGTATTCTTCCAGAGTTAGTTTGGACATGATGTCAGTACAGGCAAACACGGGCCCTGCCTGGAATGAAAAGAATAGTACAGCTTTCTGGAGGGGTCGTGACAGCAGGAGAGAGCGTCTAGAACTGGTGAAATTGGCACGAGCGAACCCTACATTGCTGGACGCTGCTTTTACAAACTTCTTCTTCTTTAAGCATGATGAGAGCCTTTATGGGCCGCTCGTCAAACACGTTTCCTTCTTTGACTTCTTTAAGGTGGGTGTGAAAGGGATTGAATGACTGACAGTGATTAATGTAACACGTATGGATGGATCTGCATGTGTTGGTGGCATACTGTTGTAAAGATAGAGGGATGAATCAGTACGTGGACAGACTGAATAAAAGCACAAGTGGCTTAATTTTATGGAAAGGTTTGTGGATGGATGTATAATGCCATAACAGCATTTTGTGTTTTTCAGTATAAATATCAGATAAATATAGATGGAACAGTGGCTGCGTATCGTATGCCCTACCTTTTGGCTGGAGACAGTGTGGTGTTGAAGCAGAACTCTACATATTACGAGCACTTCTATAGCCAGCTCCAGCCCTGGGTTCACTACATTCCCATCAAAGCAGACCTCAGTGACATCTTGGAAAAAATACAGTGGGCTAAAGACCATGATGAAGAGGTACAGGATTCTCACTTTTTCCCCCTCATTCTTTTGAAATAGAAAAGTTCTGTTGGTATAAATTAGGGAAGCACAGCTCGCAAAATTTTGCAAGTGCTGCTGTTTAAAATAAGTCCACCGATAGCAATGCAGATTTTGATTTTTGCCTTGTATTTATAATATTTATAACCCTTGAACTTTTTCACATTTTGTCATGTTACAACCACAAACGTTAATGTATTTTATAGTGATTTTATGTGTGAGACCAACACAAAGTGACAAATGATTGCGAAGTGGAAGTAAAATGATAAGGTGCTGTGCATTTATATTCAACCCCTTTCACTTTGATACCTCTAACTAAAATCCAGTGGAAAAATAAAACTGCACATCACTCTGAACTCACCATTCCCGCTGTGAAACATGGTGATGGCAGCATTGTGTTGTGGGGATGCTTTTCTTTAGCAGAAAAAGGAAAGCTGGTCATAGTTGATGTGAAGAGGGATGAAGACGAATCTTCGAAGAAAACCTGTTAGAGTCTGCAAAAGACTGGGACTGGAGCTTGAGGTTCAAGACAACGATGCAAAACATACAGCCAAAGCTACATTGAATGGTTTGGATAAAAGCATATTCATATGTTAGAATGGCCCAATCAAAGTCCAGTATTGACTTAATAAGAATAAAAAATCCCCCCAAAATACATTTACTTTTGTAGTAATAACGTGACAAAATGTGGAAAAGTATGAATATTTTTGCAAGGCACTGTCTTTATTATTAAAACAATCGCATATGTTAACCTTGTTAAGCCCTCAATTACACTGTCTTTAAATAAGCACAAATTTAATCATATTAATTTATAGAACAGCTTTTAATATAACTTTGTTTGACATGACAAATTTTGTAATCAGTAACTGTTTTAAAAACCTTTTTATCCTCCTATATACTTACCTACTCAAAAAAAAAAAAATTTTGCCCAGCAAAAATCTGATGTGTAATATGATATGTAATAATTAAAGATATTAAGAAGATTTTTGCTTATAGTAACTCCTCTTGAAACGTTTCTGAGACATGGATTACAGTCTGCATTAGTGGATGTTACTCAGATGCAGTGAAATTCACCTGAACAGCCCACTTGACACCAAAACGTGTGCTGTTATAAAAGAAAAGCACCACCTATTAGATCTTTTTTAACACTGCAGTCAGGTATTGATGGGAAACAATAAATGAACATTGACCGTTTATTTTTAACAAATTTTATTAAATGCTGGTAAAGAGATTATGACAGCCCTAACAAAATCCATTTTCATGTTATCTTTTCAAACCAAAACATCTTATTACTATTTAATTACTAACAAAGTTTTGTGGTTTGATGACAGAAAGGATTTTATTGTCGGTTGTTTTCTCTGGGACGTTTGGCCAAATGGATGGGTAATATAATCATAACCATATCCATAAAGAACATAAAATAAAAATTAAAGATTATAAATGCCTTCTTACAAATCACAATGCATTTCTAAAAGCTTTCTTCATCTCTATACTTAATTTTTTAATTTTATAATTTTATTTAATCCTTTCATATATCTTTTATGTCTTTGCTTTACTTTACAGGCTAGGAAAATTGCACAGGCTGGCCAACAGTTTGCACGTACCCATCTGATGGGTGAAAGTATATTCTGTTACTACTTTAAACTCTTCCAGGTAATAATTCACAGCTATTACAACATATTTCTCTCTGATTTTTAAAACCAGCACATGCATTTGAAATTGCGTTGCTTACATTAAGTTTCATAGGTTTAAATCTCACACACAAGTTTAAGTACTGTAACTTTCCAGTAACTCCATAGACCTGACCAGGCCCCTTGGAACAGAGCAAAGAAGTTGGAGATGCACCACAAGCCCAGATTCTTATACTTATTACTGTATAAGTGATCATTTGTGACCATATTTATTAATTCGCAGCATTGATTTTATAGGCAGCTCAGGATTCTCTGGTAAATCCTAACTCTTGTTTTTTTGGTAACTGTAGTCATGCTACTGAATACAACTTATCTTCTGTACTTCCTCTTTTAGCTTATATATCTTAATTATCAGTTAATGTATCTTGGCATATTTGTGGTGGCATTTTTCTAGCATTCGCTAGATGTTTTATCCAGAATGCCTTATAGAAGGCATATCTAATCTTCTATCTGTACCCAGAGATTTTATGTGATAACGTCAAGGGCGCACAGGGTAAATAATGCAAAGTCAAATAAAACAATTAATCTTTAAACTCGCATTTCAACCTCAAAGCACTTTTTAGTTGTAAAACAGTTTGTTGGTTTAAGGTGTAAGATTTAATATGTGCATAGCTCCTTATAATTTAGTTTTTCTTTCTAGGTATGTTTCGAAAAAAAATTTTTTTTCATTGTTTGTGTGTTACTATTCTCCTGTCTGGTTTTGTGTATATCCTGTAGGAGTATGCAAAGCTGCAGGTAACTGAGCCTAAAATACGGGATGGCATGGAATTGGTAGAACAGCCCAAAGATGACCTTTTTCCATGCTACTGCCATAGGACCAAGGTGTGTGTTTTACCTTACTATATGTGAGCGCTCCTTCCCTTATGTTATTCATTATTCGTTTCTGAAACATAACTGATTGGATTATATATTAAACATTAAATAACTGTTAAGAGATTTTTTATGGCATACTGATGTGTTAAACTTTTGGTGACAGAATGTGAAGAAGCAAATCACTGGCTCAGCAAATTGACAGTTTATTACCATGTAACACTGATGTTTAGATATTATTTTATTATCGTTTTTTATGACTTTGAAAATGGCCATATTCTTTTTGAGCCAACTGCATAGAGACTCTGTTGATTGTTTACAGCCTGTTGCTCAAAAATTCATGGCGACATGACATTTTATGAACCATCAATTAAGTTGATTTAATGACATTTTGTCCTGTTTTTCCTCATTTTTTATAGGTTAAAGATGAGCTTTGAGCATCGTCTTGCTGCTATTGCGAAACAGCTGCCTTATGTGACTCATCACATTCTGATCTCTTTTTTCTTTTTTTATTGAAACAAGCACCTCAACAATTTAAGTGCTTCGTCAATGTATTTTTCTCTGCTGTTATTTATAATGTATTGCTCCCTTTTTTAAATCTCAAAATTAAATGTACTCATTTGTAAAAAGAAGTTTTGGATTTCTTAATTGCACAAAGAGGCGGAATGGTGGTGTAGTGGTTCGGACTGTCGACTTGTTCCAGGGTCGAAAGTTTGATTCCCACCTTGGGTTTGTCCGAGTTTGCACGTGTGCTTGGTGAGTTTTCTCATTGCCCTGCAATGTTTTAGCACACTGTTCAGGATGTTTCCTGATGTAGGTATGCATGGTATAGACGATGAATGATTAAATAATTAGACAAAGTTGTAAACAAAACCAGGTCTGATTATCAGGTAATATTATTAGTTTGCTGGATCGAGAAGGATTTTTTTTAAATGTTATAAATGCCAGAATAAAGAAATAGAATAAGCATATCTTCCTAAATTTTTGATAGGTAAAGGACATGGTATAATGTGGTATCAATGAGTTTCAAGATTCTGTTTACAAGAAGGTACTTTTATTACTTAATAATAGTCTCCTGTGTTAATAAAGTCCCCTACATATGAACATTCGAGTTACAAACTTTCAAAGAAGTGAACATGCATTTGCATGTTTTCAAATGCAGAAGTTAAATTACATGTCCAGGATTCATTGTCACATGCATGTAGTGTGCTGGAAGTGAGCGTAAATGCAGCGCCAATAAAGCTGATACTGCTTCCAAGAAAAAGCGCCAAGCAATTAAGATGGTGACAAAAGTGAAAACCAGGAAGAGAATGGAGTGAGGTGAAAAGATGGTGGACATCGCTTGTTCTTGTAACATGTAACGTTCAATCAGCTGCACGATTCGATAGCACCATAGAACCATCATAGAACATGTAAGTTTCATACTGATGTAGCCAGTTGTTTTGGTAACTGTAATGTAACTTCCTGAGTGACTGGTGAAATATCTGATATTATTTAGATGCTAATTTGTTCTTGGTGACGGCAATCAAAGCAATAGTTTGCAGGTAATCGCAGTGTTATTTAAAAGTGTAACCAATTCCAAAGAAAGCACTTATTAGGCCTCAGTCACTTCTTTAGGCATACGTGTTCAGGTACACAATGCATTGCACTGTGATTCTACACAATAACCTAATCCCTTTGAATATCTGTCCTTAAGAGCTGTTTTACCTTACTGCTTTGACTCACTGTTTACACAATTAGTTTTTTTTTTTTTCAATTAATCTAGGTTAAATTAGCTTTAAATTTAATCTTTTTAATTTAGAAACTTTTCAGCAGATATCCAGTAGGTATTTGTTTTAATGATGAACTGTTTGATAGCAGCTATCAAAGCGTTTGCGAATACACCTCCATGCCACAAGATGGCGATATACAACAGCTCACAACACGCGGTCACATTCAGAGCTGGAACGGAGATGATGGCTGTCAGTGAGGTAGTCGGTGTTCTTACTGTTTAGTGGTTTGTTGTTTATCTTCTTTAGTAAACATTAATAGATTTGGTAGGATATTCAAAGCGTTTAGCGTTTTCTTGGTTAAGGTCGTGCCTGTAAACTAGTTTATTTGAAATAATGGCGGCACAACAAAACGCTAGATAAAGCTTAGCTCTGTTTTTCTAAACACAATTCCTAAATTTTGTGCCTGAGCTCCACTGTACACTTTCCCAATGAGTTTGCAGTTTTGTCTGGTTGTCTCGGTCACATATATAAGTGCACTTGTTAACCGGGTTTTACGGTAACCACCCTGCCAAGTTCTAAAGTAACAGCCAGATCAGTAATTCATTCAGAATTTTATCTTATTCTTGAAAAAACATGCAAACTCCATGCACACAGAGACGGGACTCGAACCCAGACCCTGGAGGTGCAAGGCAACAGTGCTATACACCACCATTATTCCTCATATAAAATAAAGAATTTTGTTGTTCAAAAAGTGAAACCAGTGCAATGATATTAGATAAAGGTAAAGTGACTGTGTAAAAGTGAGTAAGTGCTGAATAAAAAAAAAAAGTCTAAAAAGTGCATTTACAGTTCAGTCTTTCAGTTCGTGCCCTGAGTGACCGGAGTCTCTTACCAGATGGCAGCCACTAAAAAAGATTCATTTCAGTATTCTTCAGTTTTTCCCTCTAGAATAGAGTTTATTTTGCAAGTTTGTTCAAATGCAATGCGTTTCTTTTGTAAACACTATCTCCATAAAAAGCAACATGACTTTCCATTAAATAGATAAGAACATTTCTGTATTTTCCTTTAATATGAACTTGACACTTTTATCTTTAATAGGGGGCACTGGTGGCTCAGTGATAAATTTTTTGTCTCCCATGCAGAAGGTCTAGCTTTGGTTCCCACCCAAAGGCGTGGCGGTTCCAAACCCAGATAAAATGGGAGGGTTGTGTCAGGAAGGGCATCTGGCACAAATCCTGTGCCAAGTTGTGTGCGGATCAGATTGTTCGCTGTGGCGACCCCTCGAAGGAAACAGCCAAAATACTTTTAAAAAATGTCTTTACTAGACTGGATTTACAATGTGGCCAATACTTCTTGGTTTCACCAAGTCAAAGTTAGTTAGTTAGTTAGCTTCACAGATCAATTATGCTGATGTTTCTCACTTCTAGGAGAAAGTGTCCATCCCTTTTGGATCTAAAGAGTTGCAGGGTGCCCTCATGGTTCCTGAAACAAAATGCGTCCAAACCGCTCTTATCCTTACACACGGAGCAGGGGGAGATATGAACATGAAGCCATTGATGTCTTTGGCCCGAGCCGTCGCCACGTCCGGTTTACTCTGCCTTCGTTTCACATGCAAAAGCCTGAACTTGATGCACAGAGTAAGAGCCTACGAAGCAGCCGTGGTATGTGCAGGTACATTTACAGTCCTGGTCATTGCACTCCTGGTCATACATGATCTCACAAGCTGTTTTTTTTTTTTTTTTTTTTTAAATGTTTTTACAGATGTACATAAAAACCCATAATAGATTTACACTGAGTAACGTGTTCCTTGGAGGTGAGTATACAGTTCTTAGCATTGTAAATCTCAGGCTGTTTGGACGCTGGCATCTGTACTTCTGATTAAAATGATTCTCAAATTAAAATTTTAGTTGTCACATACACGGTAAATGCTTGAGATCTCTTTACAAACTTAAGCTTTTTGGAATATGGTTTGTGTTTCAGGACGTTCTATGGGAGCTCGAGCTGCTGTGGCTCTAGGCAGACATTTGAGTGCCAAGGAAGAGGTTAATATCCAAGGACTGTTGTGTGTGTCTTTCCCTCTCCATCCTCCTGGCCAAACACATGCTCATATTAAACGTAGTGAGGACCTGAGAGCGCTTTCCCACATTCCTGTGCTCTTTGTATCCGGCACTTCAGACAACATGTGTGAATGTGTGAGTTTCTAAAAATGCACTATTTTATTCTCTTTGAAATTTCCAATTCCAGAATGGATTCCTAGAGTATTAGAATACTTGGAATTTAACAGAAATTACAATGAAACAGAACTCTAAATACCACAGATAAAACCAACATCTTAGAGGTTAAGTGAATTGATATCAAGACGAAAATGAATCAGGAAAATGAAAATTCTTTATTGGATGATTACAATAAAGAATGTAAGTACTCTACAGTCTATAATACATCTATAGTATTTAGTCACTGATAACCTTTTAGTTCTAAATATTAAACATTCAGAGAAGATTTAATACATTGTGCCAAATGTCAAACTTTTAAGAATTATCTTGTAAGGAGCTGTACTTTCTCCTTAGCAACTTCTGGAACATGTTGTGAAACAGATGAAGAGCCCAAGCTTAGTGCATTGGGTGGAGGGAGCCAATCATGGACTGGCAGTAAAGGGGAGAACTGAGGAGTCTGTGCAAGATGAGATCAACTCGCAGATCATCACATGGATACTTAAACATGTCTGAAGATGGATGCTATACTGACATGACTGGTCCAATATTATCTGCAACCCCGATTTGGAGGTGATATTATGTTCTATGTTTTCTTGGTGAAGAGAAAATAACACTATGTTTGTAAATAAATAAATCTTTATATTGTGGTGGTCTTCTGACGTACTTTAAAAGCCTTGTTAAATATTGACCCCTTAAGGAGAAAATAGGAAAAATTCAAATTCAGTCCTGACCTCAACCCGATAGAACCTCTTTGGCATGGATTAAAGTGAAGACTGCAAACCAGGCCTTCTCGTCCGACATCAGTGTCTAACCAGACAAATGCGGTTCTGGAATAATAGTCAAAAATCCTCATAAACACACTCCTAAACCTTGTGGAAAGCCTTCCCAGAGTTGAAGCTGTTCAAAGGGTGGGCCAACATCATATTAAACTCTTTGGATGTTTTGACCATAATTCGTTCCGGAGGAGGGCTTGTATTCCAAAACACTCGTAAAGCAAATTAAATTTTCCCATAAGAAATAATGGAAACTCAAATTATTTGTTCCACAGCCCAAAAAAATTAATACATAAAAATTATTAACACAAATTAACCTGCACTTTACCTTTAAAAAAAAGTACAAATAAATCCCGACAGGTAAGTGTTTCCGTTTATGCACGCTGTGTGTGTGTGTGTGTGTTTGGGTCTGTCATTATGTGTGTGCGCGCGCACGTAATTTGACACCGTGCCGGTTCACAAACACACACACGATTACATGCGCACACACATAACGACAGTCTGATGAAAAAAAAATTATTTTTAACCTTCTAATGAACAAAAGTAAAAATAAATCCTGACAGATAAGTGCGTTTATGCGTGCAGGCGCTGTGTGTGTGTTTGAGCCTCTCGTTATGTCCATGCGTGTGCGTAATTTGACACCGTGCCGGTTCACACACACGCGCTAAAGGTGAGAGAGAGTAAGAGTGTGTGTGTGAACCGGCACAGTGTCAAATTACGCGCGCGCACAGGCTGAGAGGAAAAAAAATATTTTTAACCTTCTAATTAGACTTTTTTTTTCTTCACACACGCGCTGTAAACACAAAATAAAATATGTTTTACACTTACATGTGTTCACAGTGTTGTAGTAAACAGTACACGCGTGCACAGATGTTGATTAGACCAGTAAGAGATGCGCACTAAGACCCAGCAGGGGAGACGATTACCCACAATTCCGCAGCGAAAAAGAAAAAAACGTTGGCTCAGTTGTGATCACGTGACACTCGGCGCCAAAACACAAAGCCCATGCGTGATACTCGTAAGCCAAGACTTTTTTTAAGTTAAAATTGATTAAAAATCTTTGCTCGTCTTGCGGAACACTCGCAAACCGCGTTACTCATAATCCGAGGTTTCACTGTATAGTATGTATACGCACACACTATATGGACAAAAGTATTTGGCCAAACCTGCAATGACATTGTATCCTGTGGTTTTGTTGCCATATAAAAGGGTCTTCCCAAACACTTGCCACAAAGTTGGAAGCTTAGCATTGTTCAAGATTTTTTGGTATGCTGAAGCATTAAGATCGACCATTACTGTGGATAAAGCGTCTGACTGTAACACCTGAATGTAATAATTAATTGGTTTGGCCAAGTACTTTTGTCCATATAGTGTGTATATACAGGTGCATCTCAATAAATTGACAAAAAGTTGATTTATTTCAGTAATTCAATTAAAAATGTGAAACTCAAATGGTATATAGATTCATAACACACAAAACGATATATTTTAAGGGTTTAATTTTGATGATTATGGCTTACAGCTAATAAAAACTCAGCATTCAGTATCTTAGGAAATTAAAATACTGTGAAAAATTTCAATATTGGGGACTCATGGTGACACACTCTAATCAGCTAATTAACTTAAAACACCTGCAAATGTTTCCTGAGGCTTTAAATGGTCTATTAGTCTGGTCCACCCTGCACATGGAGAGTAAGACACAACTGAGTCTAAAGAAGCTGACTGTTCACATAATGCTGTATCCAAGCACATTAATGGAAAACTAAATAGAGGTTAAAATATTTTTGAAAAAGGTGCACAAACAACAGAGATAATAACAGCCTTGAGAGGATTGTTCAAGAATCTGGGGGAGATTCACAAAGAGTGGACAAGGAGCTGGAGTCAGTGCTTCGAGAGCTACCACGCACAGACGTATCCAGGACACGGGCTACAACTGTCGCATTCCTTGTGTCAAACCACTTTTGAACCAAAGGCGTCTTACCTGGACTAAAGACCAAAAGGACCGGACTGTTGATCAGTGAAAAGTCCTCTTTTCAGATACAGTATAAGTAAATATTTTATTTGGAAATCAAGGTCTCAGAATCTGGAAGAAGAAAGGAGAGGCACAGAATCCAGGTTTGTTGAGGGCCAGTGTAAGGTTTGCACAGTCAGTGCTGGTTTTACAGAAAGTAGGCATTTAAGGCCACAGTTCTAAAAACGCAGGACACTAAAGAGACTTGTCTACCGACTGTTGGTAGACAAGTCTCTTTAGTGTCCTGCGTTTTTAGAACTGTGGCCTTAAATGCCTACTTTCTGTAAGCCGTTAAGGTCTTAACGACCATTCCACAGGTGCATGTTAATTCATTTATTATGGTTAATTAAACATGCATGGAAAACATTGTTTAAACCCTTTACAATAAAGATCTGTAAAGTTATTTGGATTTTTACAACATTATTGTTAAAAAAAACAAAGTCCTGAAAAAGGGACGTTTCTTTTTTTTTTTGCTGAGTATATACTGTATAGACACCTGCTACATGATTAAGCATTCAATGGTGGAAGGGGAAAATTATGCAATTATGTATAATATTCAATGGATAGCAATATAACCATTTCAAATGCTACTTACACCACTGTGGTCATGTAACAGAAGTTAACTGAGTAACGGAGTAAATGTTCTCACCTAAATTCCAAACACAAATTAAAGCTGGTTGGGTAATTGATAAAGCAGGCTAAGGTTAAGCTTCTTGGAGACTGAGCACTATAATGTGTGTACCACGCTCAAAGGTCTGGTCCACGCAAGGAAACACTAATCCTTCTAAGACAAGTGGTCAATTATTTAACCAGTATTCTCCTAGGAGGCGACACGGTGGTGTAGTGGTTAGCACTGTCGCCTTGCACCTCCAGGGTCTGGGTTCGATTTTCGGCCAGACTCGATTCCCGTCTCCGTGTGCATGGAGTTTGCATGTTCTCCTCATGCTTGGTGGGTTTCCTACTGGTTTACTCCCACAGTCCAAGATATGCAGGTTAGGCTAATTGGTGTTTCCAAATTTCTCGTAGTGTGAGTGTGTGCCCTGTGATGGATTGGCACTCTGTCCAGGGTGTGCCCTAAACCTCCTGGAATAGGCTCCAGGTCCTTGCAACCCTGAATACAGAATATAGACAATGAGTGAGTGTTCTCCTAGGAGCTTCTTAATTGTAAACAAAAGTGCCCATTAAGTAAGTTTTGCTAAGGCCCTATTATTAATGTTCACCCTGCACATATAATTTTCATTTTGTGCATCAAATTCTGGTAGATGCCTTCTTTAAAAAAAAAAATACATTCTACAATAATTTCCCCCACAAAGAGACTAGTTTGAAAATGTCATGGTATCCATATTCATGATGAGCATATGAAAACTTCAGTGCATATAAACTTCTGAGCAGAATTGTATCTATGTGCATTTGCAATGCATTGCAGATTAAGCAGTTATCTAAGTTTTTTCCCAGGAAAGGACAATATTAATACAGGTGGAGAAAGATTTCGAGAGAATTTTATCAACAGTTAGGCGAGGAAAAAATAATCTAAATCTATTAATTTAAATTCTTTTTTTTAATTGAAAGCTGAATATTTTTGTCCAATTTAGACAAGAGTTGGCTCTTAATAGTAAGCTAAACTAAACCATCTGATTCAGTGAAAAGACACAAAATCCTCATCTGTACAGATTTTCAAAGGAGTTCCTGAGATATTTTCTTAATATTTTAAATATTTATATTTCTTCATTCTGCTTCTATACTGCTTATCCTGTGTCACAGGATACCTATCACAGGATACCTAATCCAGGAGACTTTGGACATGAGACGAGGTACCATTGCAAACCATTGCAGGGTACACAGACACATATAATACGGGCAATTTGGGAACAACTCACTTACTCACTCACTCACTCATTTTTCTATAGTGCTCTTCCTGTGTACAGGGTCATGGGGACCTGGAGCCTTAGGGCACAAACACAGGTACACCCTGGATGTGGTAGTGATCCATCATGTACACACACACACACACACACACACACTATGGGAAATTTGGGAATGCCAATTACCCTGAATCTGCATGTCTTTGGGCTGGAGGATACTTGCATACCCAGATGAAACCTACCAAGCATGGGAAGAAGCTGCATGCACACAGACCTGAGATGAGATTCGAACCAGCACCCTGGAGGTGCGAGGCTACAGTGCTAACCACTATAACTATCCTTTATGGATAAACAGAGGAAATCGATGTGTCCTGCAAAAAAAAAAGTCTGCTGTAAATCGGGTTCTTTGGGCGAATGTAATTGGGGATTTTAGGAGGGTTTTACAAGAAATCTGGCAACCGTGGAGATGTGTTCAAGCCTTACACTTCCTGGTCGCCTTTAAACAACATGGCGGAACCCTGGAATAAAGTAAACATTCCGTATCCAGGTGCCGCTTCATCTTGTCGAATCAGTTTTACCACCGAAACAGGTATTTAGATGTGTTATAAAAATAGTTCTCGCAGTACATCGTTTGATAAGACAATTTATACGGTGATTAAGCGTATAAACTGTTTTCACTTTGTGTTTGTTGGTGTGTGTGTGTTATACACGTGGGACGCAGCATTTTAAAATATTTAATGTTGGTCTATCCCAGTGCTTTTATCACGTCACGTGTTTCTAGTGAACTCATTATCGCGTTGGTTACATTTCAGCCGCTGTAACGGAAGCTGTGCATGTACATTGTGGGCGCGTGCTGAAGCTCCTGGACAGCCACGTGCTGCACACAGAGACCCTCGTGCTCCATAAGCTCCTGTATGTCCTGCAGAACAAACTCAGACAGCACGCACCTTTCCGCGCCATCAAGCAGGTCTGCTTTATTTTTACACGTCTTAATCACAAGTGTCTACCCTCAACTGAGTGTCACACACCGTAGTTTTCCCTGCTCCTAAGACCCCTGATCAAATGGTACACATTATGATACTGTTTTTTGTTTGTTTGTTTTTTTAAACAACATTGCATTGTAGTTTTTAAATTATTAAACTTTTGTTCATCTAAGGATTTTTTTTTTTTAACCAGCCGGGGCTTTTCTGATCCTGGTGCCTTATATGACTTATTGCATAATAAAATTATGTAATTTTATTGTAGTAGAATATTGGTCAACACAGGCCTTTTTAAATATTTTTTTGCACACATTATGCAAAGTTTATAAAAACATTTTTAAAAACATTTTCTCTTTCTCTCATTGATAAAATATAGAGCAACACTGCTTTCATTTAAATTTGTTTTTGCACATTCTGTCTATACACAATAAACTATTATGTTGATTGACTTTTGATCAGCTAATATTCAATCTGGTCAGCAGTGCAAGTGTCTATTGCGAGCGAGTTTATTGCATTGAAATATTTGACGTTGACAGCACTGAGCTTATTCTAACATTAATAGGTGCAATAAGATAAATAAAAATAATCTTTTTATGACAAATCCCATCTTATGTGTAACAATGTGTTAGGGTAAACAACAATGTGCTTGTTGGATATAATGATCCATATTATATAGATTCCTATTTAGTAATGGCACACTTTCGGCTGTTCTCTTTAAAGTTGATGTGGTTTTCTGCTGAAGGTTTTTTTTGTTTGTTTGTTTTTTAATAAGGCTAAAAGCAATATAACAGTGAGATTCAGTACAGAAATTATTTAAAGCAGAATAAAAAAAAAAAAAAGTAGTGACTGTTTTTTGGTAAATATACTGCATCAACGGCTCCCATGAAGAAAAAGATTAAAATGGCAGTAGCAGTGCGTGAGATCAATCTGTTTAACGACAATGCATCATCCCAATTGTTTTTTTCTTTTTTTACTTGTTCTACTTCTATACCAAACCTAACTCTGGCTACAGTCGTCTAAAATTCCAGTAGTTTGACAGCATGGCATTCCAAATCTTTAAATTTTGATACTTATAACATCAGTCATGGCTTTACTTTTGGTAAAAGTAACACTATCCAATATGGCAGCACTGCTCACTTACCAACATTAATAAGGTACCCTGGTCGCACAGGTGGCATACTGTTAGAGGAAGAGAAATGTCTTCCAGTGGGTCATGTGACTGCTTTTTACTTTTTACATTATTTGGGGCTACCATTTTAATGTAGAGTGGGCACATCCAATAGATTTAACATTTTGTTTAAGCAAGCCAAAGTTTGTCATGGAAGGAAAGCTGTCCCATTGAGGGTTAACAGCCCCCTCCTTATTTGAAAAAGGTGTGTTGGAACCAGGAAACACTTAAAATGTACAGGACAGGAGTATTCCCGGACTAGGAAACATTTCTGACATTTAAAAAAAATGTTATTTGTTTTGTGTTAACTAAAGGTAGAGCAATGTGTAAAGCGACTGAAAGAAATGAAATTGCATGGAGCCTTACAAGACCTGGAGGAACTATGCCCAAATGAAATCCAGAGGTCTGGTTTAAACTATTATCTTCTTGAGTTTATGTGCACGGTTTGTAAATGAATAATAAAATTATAACGGATATTGATATTATTTGTCATTTATGACCAGGTTTTGTCTTTTTGACCTTTCCCATTATTTTTTTTAATAGGTTATGTGTTTTCTGATGTTTTCTCTGTGCAGGAATGTGGGACTGGATTCGGGACATTGTGACATCCCCAGTCAGCCCATGCTGGAATGGTTTTGTCTTAAACTGTTAGGCGCCTCCAGCCTTCTGTGCCGAACCCTGGACCAGTGCACTAAGGCCTTCTCGTATCCTACAGTCATACAGCTTTATTAAAGTACAAGGAATATAGACCATTTCTTATAAACGGTTCAAAATAAATATGCATTATATAAATTGAAGTGCTTTCCGACTTAGTGGAAAACTTGCTGACACCTGGGTGTCCTTGTGAAGTAATGGAAAAATGGACAAATACAATTTATTTCACTTCATCTTAAAGTTTTACCATATAGACATAAATACACTATACGACAACATCTTTGTGGATCTTGCTTTAAAAAAAAAAAAGGAAGCACATAATATCATACAATGTCTTTTTTTATGCTGCAGTATATAATTTTTTTCTTCACTGGAATTAAAGTCCCCACAATTGTTTTTGCATGAAAAAGCTTCTGTGAATGAAAACTTGTAAAAAATAGTTTACAGGATGACTTGAACAAAGCTTTCCTTTAAGATGAATTACACTTCACCCAATATTATTGCCTGACCTTACTAATTCTCTTCTGGTTAAATGAACATAAATCCTCATAGTCACACCCCAAAGTCTAGTGCAAAGCCTTCTCAGATGGGTGGTGGTTATTATAATGGCAAAAAGGGGGCCTAAATCTGGAATATGTTCAGCAATTACACATGGATTTGATGTCAGGTGTTCACAAACTTTTGGCCATATAGTGTTTGTTTAATTTTCACTATACAAGCCCCGTAAATAAGCTGTTGGAGTAAAAATTATCATGTTTTTCAGACACATGCAATAATAAACTAAGAACAGCAATCATTTTATTTAAAAATGAATCAACACCTGACTAATCAATGCTACACTTACACCTGACTCTGCAATGTGAAACCTCTTAACTCCTTTCCTGACAGATTGACAAGGCAGCATCTTTATTTGGCAGAGTTCATCGTGCTCAACATAGTGCTGGCCAGCATGCTCAGTCGACTTTGGTGAGTTCGGAGGAGCGGTCGTCTCGAGATGTTGACAATAGATTGTTAATGAATGTATAATTTTTGTATATTGTGTGCAGGGTATTTTTCAGAGGCATCCTAAGAGCGTTGGTGCCTGTGTATCAAAGCATCATGGTTCTGCTCCAAGAAGTAGTGCAATGTCGACCCATGGCCTTTCTCACTGATTTCACTTTGCCTGAAGACATGGCAGTGTTTCTGGGTTCCCCTTACTCCCAGATGCTTAAGGAGAGCAGCATAGCTGAGCCGTTAGGAACGAAGAAAACCACTAAACGCTCCATTCTGGACCAGTTGTTTGAGGAGGGAAGTGAGGAACAATTGCAAAAGGGGGAAGAAAAAGAGAGGGAGATGATGCAGATGCTAGCCAGTGAGGAAATGACCGCTAATACTGATCTGGGGAGGACTATTTTACGTCAAGGTCCATTTTGCTCTCGTAAGTCTGATGTCTTTGTGAATTGTCTGTATATATTTTTAATGGTATTTAGTAACCTTTTCTTTTTCATGCATCTTTAGGATCCTCCTCAATGTTGGACCTAAAGTCGATGCTACAGCAAACCTCCAAACAGGTTGTTAAACTTATTTAAATTTCTGGGAACTTATATATATATATATACAGTAGACACCAGATGGGTTAAAATAGATTACAGTTACTAGACCATTTTAGCTGGATTGGTTGCTTGACAAGTTCAAATAATGATTTCTTCGAAGCATTTGGACTTGGCCAGACAACAAGTGCTTAAACACAGACGTAATTAAGAGCTGGCTTATTTAATGTGAAGCAAGATTCTGTTTAGATTAACATGCTGTCATCTTATGCTGTAATTTAATATCAAATTTTGTAAAGGAATTAAAGGTGCAGGATTTCAGTATTATTTTTTTTTTTCTTGTATTTGAAAACATCCTAAAAGATATGTAGAACATAATTAAATATGTTAAATAAGCTGTGTCAACACCTCTTAAGTGGTTGAGAAAACCCATTTGGAAAAATTGATTTCCAGTTTTAAATCCTTTTTGTCTTTGTATGTGCCTACAGTATACAGCTGAAGTGTTCATTAAGAGACCATCTCCTGGACAACCGAGTACTTCCAGTCTGTCTGCACTTGAGCAGAAGAGGATGTTTTTGAAAAAGCTGAAGACAGCATCCTCTGTTAAGGACACTGCTGCACTTATTGAAGAGATGATGAGCTGGTGTAGTAGTTGTAAGCTGTATAAGGAACACCACTATCTTGCCTTCATGCTCCTTAAGTCCCAGAGGATAAATGCCTTGGAGTGTACAGGGATCAGGTAGTCACACTTTTTTTGCCCTTTTAAAAAATTATTGTTTTAATGATCCTAATCATTGTTTTATTTTGTTTTGTTTTTTCAGTGTGCAGAAGAAACTGAGGAGGCTTAGGGTTAGTGTTCACCATGTGATGCGTAAAGGAATTACATTGGCAAGATCTTCAATTTTGCATCATCGAAGGACCAAATGCTTCTTTAGAACACGGTTTAGTGCGCTTTTGAGATGTAATGGAAATGCCAGGAGCAAAGTTGGAAAAGCTCGAATGGACTCTAAAATAGTCAAAGACCTTTTTAATGTGTCTGCAAAATCATCACACAAAAGCCGAAAGCACACAGGACTTTCATCTCTACATAAAGATGTCATGTCAGGAAGCAATGTCCTATTCAGTCAGAAAGAAAGCAACATGAAGACAAACATCACATCGTTGAAATCTAGCAATGTGCGCAATGATGAGATTGATAATATTTTTGCGTCCTTTGGCCTTTAGTGTTATGAATATGGAGATGCATGATTAAACTAAGACTAATTAAAGGTTTTGGACTACACTGTGTGTTTGACAGACCTGCAATTGTTAAAATTTGAATTTCTCTGAAGCCTTTGGTAAGGAAAAGACCACAACCTTATGGGTAAAAGGTTTTGTCTAAATTCACAAAGTAGTAAATTTATAATTACAGAGGTTGCTAGTACTGTTAAAATTATTGTATTTTTCTAAATGTGAAAACGTTCTTGATTAATGTAAGCCATGTCGTTGAAGTTCCCCTCCTCGCCAGCAATGGTTCGCTATTACTTTTCTAAGGAATTTGACCGACTGTTTCCCCAAAATTCCTGGGGTTTTTTTTGTTTTGTTTTTTTACACACCCGGATCTGTTCGGTTCCCATGCTGAACTGCGTTTTCCCTTAACTCATAGCACACTCATTTTTGTCTCAATCAGGGTTTTGAAGTCTTTAGGAAAAAAATCTACAAGAGTTATGTATATAATGTATATTTAAAATTATACATTATAGAAATATAATTAACCCTGTTCAATATCGACCTTAATTCGTTTAAAAAATTACTTCATAGACCATGAGGTTCAGACTGATTCCAAAAAAAAAAAAACTGACAAAACCACTTGGGAAAGACTGCCATTCTGTGCGCAATTTTTGAAATACGCTTTTGAAAAACACACAGAAATTGTGTAGTTATCCGTTAGTACATTTATAAAAGTTTCTTATTGCTCAACCTAAATTTTCTTAAATCTTAAATCACTGTTTAGATTTATACATGTACATTACACACAAAAGTAGGAATCAACTCAATATGTCCACTATTCTATGAATTCAAGTTCTTTAAAGTAAAACATTCAGGGAATAGATTTTTTTTTTCCCAACCCATCTCTGCTCTTATCTCAAGGCCACTAAAAATAAATTTTCAGCAAATAAAAATGTAATTCAGTTCAGCCATATACCACCCAGACCTGTTAGGTTTTTACTTTACTGTGAGCCTATATTCCTGGAACATAATACGTTGATTTTATGTACAAAGTCTACACACCCCTATTAAAGTAGCAGACTTGTGTAATGTACAAAAATAAACACCAATCTTTTTTCCACTTTTAATATTATATAACAACCCACAAAATCTAGGTGAAAAACGGGTTTAGGTGGGTTAAAGAATAAACCCGTCACATAAAAATCACAACTAAATAAGGTGTACATGTAGATTAGAGCACGATGTTAGTCATATGATCAGATTTGACAGCTTCTTTCTAGTTATATTGTTGCATTACAAGGAAAATATGAATGACAATTACATTCCTAATACACATTTGATTTCACTTTATAATAAATTATGAACCTAAGACAAATGAACCTAAGAAGAACCGGCCACTGCCACTTGCCCATAGAGTGTGAAAGTAATTCAAGTATAGAAGTACAGTGCATCTGGAAAGTATACACAGCGCATCACTTTTTCCACATTTTTTTTTATGTCACAGCCTTATTCTAAAATGGAAAGAAAAAAAAAAATTCCTCAGAATTCTACAAACAACGCCCCATAAAGACAACATGAAAAAAAGTTTACTTGAGATTTTTGCAAATGTATTAAAAATAAAAAAAATTGAGAAAGCACATTTACATAAGTTATTCACAGCCTTTGCCATGAAGCTCAAAATTGAGCTCAGGCATATTCCGTTTCCCCTGATCATCCTTGAAATGTTTCTGCAGCTTAATTGGAGTCCACCTGTGGTAAATTAAGTTGATTGGACATGATTTGGAAAGGTACACACCTGTCTATTTAAGGTCCCACAGTTGACAGTTTCTGTCAGAGCACAAACCAAGCATGAAGTCAAAGGAATTGTCTGTAGACCTCCGAGACAGGATTGTCTCCAGGCACAAATCTGGGGAAGGTTACAGAAAAATTTCTGCTTCTTCGAAGGTCCCAATGAGCACAGTGGCCTCCATCATACTGTACGTAATTGGAAGAAATCGAAACCACTAGGACTCTTCCCAGAGCTGGCCGGCCATTTAAACTGAGCGATCGGGGGAGAAGGGCCTTAGTCAGAGAGGTGACCAAGAACCCGATGGTCACTCTGTCAGAGCTCCAGAGGTCCTCTGTGGAGAGAGGAGAACCTCCCAGAAGGACAACCATCTCTGCAGCAATCCACCAATCAGGCCTATATGGTAGAGTGGCCAGGGAGTCTCATCAGACCTGAGGATTTTGTTTCTCATGGTCTGAGAGTTCTTTAGGTGCCTTTTGGCAAATTCCAGGCGGGCTGCCATGTGCCTTTTACTAAGGCACATCCGTCAGGCCTGATTGGTGGATTTGTTGAGCACCCCTATGTTTTTATAATGTGAATACAACCTTTTATTTTTCATCTGGAAACTTCAGATGCAGAGGAAGAGTTTAAGTCATGCGAATACAATGAGCTCCTCTGGATAGAGTCTGCTGGTTAAAACTTTAATTATTGCTCTTCTTATCCAATCCTAAGCCCATTTCAGACATGCATTTTGTTCCAAAAGTTTTACTGGAATTTACTGTCTGAATGCATCCATTCTTTATTGTCTTTAATGTTTGAATGCATGGAAATTCTATTAGGTCCTAGGACATTTTTAACTTTTATGGATCAGTTTTTAACCTGGAACAATCCACACAGCATGATTACCTCTGCATTCTCAGAAAAAAAGGTACACAGTGGTACAAATAACGTTCCTCTGTTATTTCAGTTAAATCAGGACAGTTTTGTACCTTTTAGATAAATGTACCTTTAATGGTACGGAAAGGACCTCTGATGGTACATCTTTTACCTTTTAAGGTACAACTTAACTGTTCTAACATAAAGGGTACAGAATGTTCTGGACAGTGGAAAGAGTTTAGCTTTGCTTCAGAACAACACCAAGTCCAACAGAGCCTAGAGTAGGAGAATCCAGCAAGCTGTTACTATGGGCTTAAAATTATTAAGTCTTCCATAATCCTTATTCTGATCATATAAAACTGAGATTTTATTTTTCCTTATTTTGGCTAGCTTTGACCAGCTTATATGAAACATTGTCTCTTGCATAGTTTAGGGTAGCATGTTGCTTATACCGCGTATCATGCTAGCAGACTGCCTTATGTCCCTTACAAAAAATAACTGCAGTTTCTGGGGGGTAAAATGGAGTTTTACTGCATTTTGTCTGAAGTACAATGTAATTGTATTGAAATATGATTCTGCAATGTTGCCCATTATTTAAAAAAATGCATTTTTTGGACAAGAGTACAATAAAGTACTATTTATTCAGTGCTAATTCAGTTAAATGCAGTTGTTTTAAAACATGATTCTTTAACTTTGTAGTTATTGAACGGTTTTTTTTTTTAAATAGTCTTATATCAAGGTAATTAACTACAGTACCTGCAGTTATCCTGCACTGAAGTCCTGCAGTCCTGTACTGCAGTAGCTGTTGTCCTATGTTATTTTATTATTATTATTATTATTATTATTGATTATTAATAATAATAATAATAATAATAATAATATGTTTATTGTTTGGGTTAAGAAATATAGGATCCTACTAAATGCCTAAATTAATTAAAGTGAAGTGATGTGTGTCTCAATTGTACTTTGTGATTCTGAATCCTTGGTTTATTAAAGAATGCCAGGATCATCTTATTTTCAGGCTCAGGCAAACAGAAACCAGTTGGAAGCAGGTAGAAGCAAATAGCATGTGTGCAAGAAAAACAATAATGTCTTCCTCCTACTTTTTCATTGTAAATCTGAGACGTGCTTAACCAACCAAGACTGCAAGATCGGATCTAATTCTCCTATAGGATATAGCTGACCGAAACGACAGCTCATAAACGGTTACAGTAACGGTTTGTGTTATGTCTTCATTAAGATACTTAGACAAGGTGGAGTACTATAACTCTGTTATGGACTTAATTATTTTAAAAACAGTACACATTTGCGACATATCAGAATTAAATCATGATGATATTTCAAAGTTCAGCCAAGAAAACTTGCTCAGTTGGAAGAATCTAGAAGAGGGGCGTGTTGTGGAGGAGGAACACAGCCGAACCTGAGCGATGGCCCCATCACATTAGTTAAGAGGTGAGTGGGACTTAAAGTAACTTTTATTATTTTACAACATAAAATATTATATATACTTTTAAGTTATTTAACTAGTTATTGTATTGTATCGCTATGTGGTGTTAATGGAATTATCCTAAATGATTAAGTTGTAAATATAGCCTAGTTTAATTATAGACCATTGTTTCTCTTCCCTTTATTTTCCTTCACTAAAAACTAATTTTAAGTTTGTGACAATGTTCTTAGTCATTCAGATTTCAGCTGAGCGCTTAATAGGTTTTTTTTTTTTTGGGGGGGGGGGGGGGTCTTAAAACACATTGATATTTTTGCTTAGCCAGTCTTAAACCTGCTTGTCTTCATGTGTCAGAAAGACATCAAGAGGTGGACATCACTCCGTGGAACATAGGTGTGGTTGGATTTTACTTGGTCATTCCATATATAATTAACCAAAAGTTCCAGGCCACTGCCTTGGAAAAAAGGTTTAAAAATAAACTAAGGGAAAAATCACAAATATTACTCTCAATCTCTAAACCAATGCCCAATGCAAGAGTTATCAAATTCACATTACTTTCTGAGATCTTAATTACTTAACAGGATGCTATCAAAAACAGCAAACTCAAGTCATTATTAAGCAATAATATTGTTGTTATTGTTATATAATGACATATAATTATGTTTAAGACATAATGACAGAAACAGATCATTTCTCAGTAAAACATGTAAGGTTGAGTATATATGGAATAATTCCATTTTAATTATTTAAATGTGTTTTCTACACAACTCTTAATGGATATTTGTCTTTTACATAATTTTTGTCACATAATTTTAAAGCCACAAACTTCTTGTGCACAAATGTTATGAATGTGATTCGTGGCTTTATCTGTCATTGCATTTATAAGTAACTAAAAAAAACACAAATATCAGGACATGTCAGAACTTCTTCAGGGTTTCAAAACACCTGCAGACCCCTAAAGGATTTATTAAATTAGCTTTTTAGCTTTGCATTCAATGATGTAAGACATTTGCACACATTTTAGGTTATTTAAAACAATAAATGACCATACTAAGTATATTGTGCATGTAGCATTTACTATCCACTGCCTATGATAACCTTTAGCTGGGGATAGCAACAGCTTGATATGCAAAGTTGCTGCCGTCGTTTAAGAGTTTTCCAGATATGTATATTCACCAGGTTTGTGCACATCTCGTTACTATGTTTTTGATGCTTTTATATTATTTCTGCTCTGAAAGAATGTTTGGTAAATGCAATGGTATTTTATGAAAAGTGGGTAAAAATGATTTTAAAAGTTTAAACAGTTTGTGAAAAGTTATATTGTAGATGGAAAATTGTATTCTATATACTGTACAATTTAAGTGGGATTGTATTTTGTGAAAGGTTTTTCAGCTAATAGAAGTTTTTATTTAGTTTAAATATTTGTTTATTGTAAACCTGAAATATGTATTTTTTTTTTTACTGTAATCTAAGGCAGTATTTAAAAATATTTCATATATGTTTATAATAAATTGATTGAGTAACTTATTCAGTACAAAAATTACTTTTTTTATAGTTCCTAAAGGAACACATTAGGCACCATTAAGGTACAACAGGGCTTGTCACTGGTGCGGTGCCTTCAAGAACAAGATTTGTACCTTTTAATTAAAGTACAATAATGTATTAGCAAGTTTATAAAACAAAAGGTACATTTTGGTTGCCCATGGTACAAATAATGTTCTTGATGGTACAAACAAAACTTGTACAAATACGTTTCTCTATATTAGGGTACAATTCTGTGCCCTTAAAAGGTGCTGCCCCAGTGACAATGATTTGTACCCTCATTAGTACAAAACTGTACCTTTATTTCCGAGACTGTATTAAACTACACTGGGATATACTGTGCAACTGATTTAAATTAGATTGGATCTGACTGGGTCAGTCCAAAACATTGATTTACTACTTTTGTCACATAAATAACATCTGCTTATTAAATTTATAAGATATAAAAATATGATTTTTCCCTGTTTTAACAAGAATAATAATGCAATTAAAATATTTCTAAAATTTAAGATGTGAGCTAATCAGTTGTTAAATGCATATATAAAACTTTAATTCAAATACTGTACATATAATCAAACAATTAAAAAAGCAACAGGCATTCATTTAACACAAATCATTTTACTTATTCTCTCATAAACACAGAAAAAAATGTTAAAAACACTGAACATGGTATAATTGTGAAAGCAACATGACAAATATAAACAGAATATCTAAAACATTGCTGTACAGTCATGTGATCGCATCATAGTGACATTTCAGGAACTTCCAATCTTGAGCTACAAGACGTTAAGACATTTTTTTCAGCCATTTTAACCAAATAATTAAATAAAGGCCATGTAATAAATATAAATGTCTCACAATATTTTAAGTTATAGGTTCACATTCCCACAAGATTTAGTTTGTGGTCATTCCTTTAAAAAAAAAGAAAAAAAAAAAAAGCAAGTTGCCTTACTGTATCTGTATACATTTGTAAAATTATCACTGGCAAAAAATTTTTTTTATTGATTTACCTGGAACTAACCAGTTTATGTAAGTTGCTCTGGATAAATGCTGTAAATTTAAACGTAAGTGTAAATTTTATTAAATAGTGTATTCTGAGCAGTGAAGCTGTTGAAAATGTGTGTTAATTTGCAATTACAAGAACAATGTGCAAATTCAATACATGCTGACTTGATACTGATGTTTTTAAATGCACATTACTCTCAAATGTTGTAAGAGCATTCTATTACTGGCACAATAATACACATTGTTTTCCTGTCATCTACCACCTGCCACCAAACTATGTCCCAAAAGTCTCTATACAAAAAGGTTTTTTTTTTTTTTGATAAATATTTTTCAGAATAATTAAATTAATAATTTAAAAAATGTACAATAATACACAATATTTTGTGTATTATTATATTCCATAGTGTATCAGGAAATGATACAGCACAAAGGTAATTTAAAGGACTCCATTCAAAGTGCAATTACATGCATAACACCAGAAGTGTTAACATGAGTTCATGAGTGGAAGAGGTTTAAAAAAAAAAAAAATCCCATATGTATGGAGAATTTGGAACATGCTGTACTTTTTCAACAGGTTTGAGAACACTAATAAATAATGTGTCTGGACAGACAGCTCATTCCACTAGCCAGGGGCAAAATGGTGCTGGCAGAAAACACCCTTCTGTCAGCAGAAGGCAATTTAAATGAAGAGAGAGCCTGATGCCAGCTCACAGGTGAGTGACTGTTCCCTTGCCTTCAGTGTTCCCATTCTCATCACTCTGAAACCCTCCATTGTCCAAAGCATGCGGCTTTTTGTCTTTACATGACGCAATGTCAGCAGCTTCATCATCGTCTTCTTCAGTAAGTTTTTTCCCATAGCGCCTCTTGTACAGCTGGTAACCTGAAACAGGAGACCATGAGATTTGTGTCAAAAAGCTGTCAACCGAACAAAAATCTACAGCTTTTAAATGAGATTAGATCATAAGATATTGGTAAATATAAACATTTTAAAGTGGCCTTCTACTCATGTCCTAGATTTTCAATTAGGAAAGTTTTGCACTACAGATCCATAACTTAAAATATACAGTAGTTTGTCAATAATTATAGTCAACTGAATAAATGGCAGAAGTGCCTACCTCCAATTGCAAGCATTGCCACAACAAGCTGAAAGATGCTGTAGATTAAGGGGAAGGAGAACATGACTTCCAGCTCATCAGGAGCGAAGGACAACTGAACAATCGTACTGCACAGCTGTGAGTTCTGAAAGCCGGTCTCCAGTGCAATAGTGCGACACCTGGATAACCAAAATATTTTTGAAAAGGATCTTTTTTAAACTTTGTAGTATTTTTTTTTACTGTAAAGAGCTTAACATAAACCTGCTGAAAAACAAGTTAGTCTGCACATTTATACATTCATAAAAAAGGCAGTAAATCTTTGCTGTGATATTTTTGTTGGTGAAAAAGAAGCAAAGAGCCAAAGAAATACAAGGATACATGGTATTACCTGTACCAGGGCTGTCCCACAAATCGAGCCAGCAGAAAGCCCAGGCCAAAGCCGACTAGTGGGTAGATGGCTCCAATTATCCATAGAGAAGGAGCAATTGTCCATGATGACTGGTACAACACGCCACCGACCACAGCAATAATGATTATCAGAAGGATACCCACGATAGAGCCAAACTACAGAAGAAGGTTTATAAATATGTAAATAAAAACATTTCATATACCAGTGTTAATGAAAAGGATGTGCAATGTAATTGTAAGAAAAATGACCAAAAAAAGAAAAATCACTGCCAATCCATATTCACCTTCAAGATCTTTTTTGCTACTTTGGGCCAGCGGTGTTTGACGAAGATTCCCAACGTAACGGGCACTAGCAGACTCACCAGTGTAATTCCTAAACATGAAACAACTTGTGTGAGAAGATTTCTACTCAGGTTTACTGATTACATGAACAGACTCAGACTTAAAATCATTTAAAAAAGAGAAGCGACATTTCTTGACAATTTCTTTTTATACATACATATTTATCTAAATATTGTTTATTGGCACAAATTTCACACACAAGCCCTCAGAAACATTATGCAATAAAAGCCTGATATTTAGAGCTGACCAAGTGGTAAACATGATTATTCTAGGCAAAATTCTAAATTATACAACAATCTTACCTATGCTTTGATAGGGAATCTGGATGGTATCGGATGAGATCCAAACTGAGGTGTAGATGAGCAGACAAAGGGGCATCATCCCAAGTGCCAGAATAGATGAACAGGTAGTCATGCTGATACTGTGTGTGTGTGTGTGTGTCAGGGGGGTTGAGAAAGGACAAAACCATACACTACTTTTAGAACTTACAGATTACAGTAGATGGGCAAATTGCATACTACAATAGTTCAGTCTCTGAACAATACCAGAGGATACCAATCTATTATTATATTGAATAGGTAATTGTCGGTGTGAGTATAAATTCATTATCTGACAAGGTGACACCCACACATGATTTTTAAATATGCCATTTCAGAAGTATACCCCTTTACATTTATAAAAAAGCCCTTAATCTTTTAAAAAGCCTTTTCACTAGATTTTGAAGCATGGATGATAAGATTTGTGCTCATTCAGCCACAAGAGCATTAGTTGGGGACTGATGTTGCTAGATTATCTCAAAGGTGTTTTTGGGGTTGAGGTCAGGACTCTTGAGCTCTTCCACTTTAACTTCAGTAAAACATGTCTTCATAAACCTCACAGGTGCCACGTCATGCTGGAACACCTTACGCTTCCAACTGTTGCAACAGCCTGGTGAAGAACCGCATATGGGACGAATGGTGTCCAAAAAAGTTCTTCCACTCAATGTAATATATTACATTAAAATTATGACATTTGCTTTGGCAAACTACAAGTTTATTATAATGGGCTTGTTCTAACACGTTTACTCTTTTTATAGTAATTAATCATATGCTTTAAAAACTGAGTGTAATTGTTAATAAGGTAAAACTTTTTTGACAATTATTAACAGATTAAAAGTAACAATTTGCTATTGTTGCCAATTTTCTGCCATGTACAGTATGACAAATATACAGTAAGTGGCGCATTCTGTTATGGGAAAAAAAACTTCTCATTATGCCTTATCACACCACCCTGTCATTGATTAATTTAATATTCATTAACAGTTGTATTTCTTATGTAGCTAAGAAAAGTCTTTTTATGAAAATAATAATTACAATAGGCTCAGTATGTTATTCATGTACATAAAATATTGCTCTCACCTAAGATCCATGTCTCCATCTAGCCAGTAGGTGATGACATTAGAGTTGGTGCCTCCAGGACAGCAGCCCATGATTAGGATGACCACAGCCTGTACGGGAAGCACCTGGAAGGCTAGTGAAAAGGCAAATGCTGTAAAGGGCATGATACCAAACTGGCAGAGAAAGCCAATGAAGATACCCCACGGTCGGCGGACGTGTGCCCAGAGCTTGTGCACGTCCACTGTGCAGCCCATGGAAAACATAACCATGGCTAGCATGACAGTAAGCACAATACTTAGGACTGTGCTGAGGATCATGTTAAAGTCACTCTCTGGCACCAGGCATGATGTGCCAGAGCACACAGTAGCATCGACATTGCAGGTCTCTAGAGGTGAGGACATGATGAATCCAGTCCAAGTAGAAACAAAATTATTGAGAAGGTGTAAAAAATAATAAGTGTAAAAAAAAAAACTTAAAAGAATACAAAATTGATGCTGGTTGTGGTTAAATGTTGTAGATTCCAAATACTGAAGGGTTCAGAAGAAGAAGAAATACGAGAGGATTTTGGAAAAGGGTCCTGCTGATCTCTCAGTCTTTTGCTCTTTCTTTAAGTGTTCCCTCCCTCTTGCTGCCTGACACAATAGAAACACAAGGCACAGACTTAGTGCCCTTTAAAACTTTCCCAGAACAAATAAAAATGGCCAAAGCCATGAAAAATTAACTTGTGCCAAAAGTTTTTATGGGGTCATTGTCCAAATACACATATAAAAGAATACACTTATAAAAGCAGGAAAAAAATGTAATTGTTCAACTTTAGGGACAATAAATGCACCACCTTGTTCTTTTATAACATTATAGCATGTAAATTTTATTGATCTTTCAAAGGCCTACACACCACCTCTACATCATCATCATCATCACCATCATCACCACTTACTGGGAAAGATTGTGGCTGCTATAAGACATATGAGACGTGCGTCAGACTGGAATGATGATAGTAAAAGGAAAGAACATATGTTGTAAAACTCATATAAGAGGCTATATCACAGATATGGGACTGACAATTACTAGGCATGCCTTTCAGAAAATAACGCACACACATACACATTGAGTCTCAAGTTAAAGTTTAAAAAAAAACTAAAGTGGATAGCTAAAAACCAGCTGAACATGGTAGACTCAAAGTTCAACAGCAGATTTTTTTTTTCCAGTAAGCATTTAATAGCAACGAGTCAAACAAGAGTAACATTTTTGAAAAATAAATTTAGAAAAAATGATAGAATATAAATGTGTATGTAGAAATTGTATAAATGTATCATTTGTATTCCGATAAATGTAGAATTTGTATTCTACAAGTTATTAAGTATTCAAAAGCATTGTTGCTTAATATTGATTTCCTTTGTCAGCATGAGTTTGCTAAGCTGCACCTAGACTGTGGAATGCTCTCCCTGAGTATCTGAGCACGCCACAGACTGTTCACGCTTTTAAATCTGGTCTTAAAACTTATCTTTTTTATCAGAGCTTTCGGGTTAAATTAATTTGTAGAACTTAAAAAATTCTAATAGAGGAACTGTACCCATTGAAACGCTTAGTGTTACAAACAAGGAATAGATAAAATAGCTAAAAATGTATGGCAAAAATTTTTTTTTTTTTTTTTTCAAATTTCAGATTTTAATTGTTTTAGTTACAAAAAAAAAAAAAAAAAAAAAAAAAAAACAATGAATATACTTAAAAAATGGCTGAAGTTGCCTTAAGAAGAAAAAAGTCATTGAGTTGGATGTTCCAAAATATTTTTTGGTGCAAAAAGTACCAGTCTGACTCTGATATATTAAGTACAATTTCTTTCATAAGATGGCGCACTGCCTTTTTTCTTTTAATCAGATCAGATCATCACTGATTTCAGAGCCATGTTACCACTAAATGCACATCAGTCACTATGCATTATCTCCCATTAAATTATCCTCTGTTAGGTTTTGGAGCTCAGCTGGATGTTTTCTGTCACGTGTACTATGAAGCACATAAAGAAGTGAATGCCTTAGTAGCTCACAGCACTCAAAGATAAAGAGAGAAAGCCATGAGGATAAGCATTATACAGCTCAGATTACTGTTTACAACTTAAGGTCATGATCATAAAAAAGACTTCCTTCTCCACATCTGCCCAATTTTTATTCCTTCTAATTTATTTACTAGAAATGTATCAGAAAGAATTGATCTGTTATTTTTGTGTTTATTGTTCCAAATATTCAAATCTGTAACTGTATTTATACGAAATGAAATGTCTGCACTGTATCAGTATGGTGTATGAATGCCATCTCTGAGAGTTCCTTAAACTCTAATCACTCAAGTTTATAATTAGACTCAGTTGCAGATGTGTGCAGAACAGCTACTCTACAGCTCTTTAAGATTACTGTACATTGTAGTCCTTGTCTGGCGAGTTTTATTTCTAACCACTTGCTTTCACAAACAGCACAGAACAAGAAGCATTTTTTTTTTTTTTGGTCACACATTTTTTTGGTACCGTACATGTACTGTACTGGGGTGCAAACTCCAACTTGCTGATTCATAACCCAAAGTTTTCAACTTTGAGCCACCTAAAAAAAAAAAAGGGTAAAGTAATTTTTGGAGGAATCAATGTTTTAAAGACAACCATGAAAAACACATTTAAAACGTGAAAAACATTTTTAAATGACAAATTTTAATCCTTTACATGATAGCTAGCTTTCCTGAAGGTAGTTCTTTATACAGAGATTACAGCATGTACTGTATATGGTATGTGTGTCACAGGTAGCTGGGTTAGTGCCTTATACAACAGGTTGCATAATAAACTTGGGCTTCCTGGCCATGACCTGAGGTAATAAATTTTACTTTCAAGTACTAAAATAGTCATGGTGTCATTCTCTCTTAAAGTATGAGTAAGTGTTCTTCCTATTATTTAACCTTATCTTATCAGTGAGCTGATAAAAATCTGATTTGATTTTTACACTTACTGATTTTTCGAACAAACTGATAATTCGATGTACCTGATAATGATCTAGCAATCTGTAGGATAAAGATGACAGGGCCAGTGTAATCTTTCTGTAACCTGAAAGAACCCAAAAAGTATTGGGCAGTAATTCTTTTTTATATGTGTCTTTGTGTGTATGGTCAAATATTTAGCTGCAGTCTTCAATGATCACTTAAGATACTGGAGATACTGACTTTAAATAAAAAGAATTTTTTTTTTTTAATATATATAGATATTTTTACTTTTTTCTTTTTTTTATTATCTTTTTTCGTTGAATTTTGGAATTTGCAGTTTGAGAAAGTGCAGTTTTGCTTATGCCAACATCATTATATTTAAATAGAAAACGAATCAAATTCATTTGTTAAAGTACATTTTATACATACAATTATTTTTTTTTTACATTAGTGTCAATGCTTATGAAAATACTGTAATCTTTTAACTTTTATCTCTTATAAAGAAACAATATTTTCTATTGCAGTTTCACTATAGCTGCATTCTGCTGCTACCTGCTGGTTCCTCACAGCCAGTGTATGAGAGGTACAAACCACACATACAGCAGGTCAAAGGTTCCCAAACCTGGTACCGCCTGTCCTGCACAATTTCTTTCCTGCATTAACATATCCACTTTAACTTAGAAAGAACTATTTACCTTTAGTCTGGCAAGTGGACCAGAGTAAAGACTGTTCACACTGTAAAGACATAATTTTACAAAGTTAGGTCATTAAAGTAAAAGGGGTTTTTAAGCTTTTATTTATAAATAAAAAATCAAAACCAGAAATATTACAATTTATTATATTTTGTATCTGCTGACACATAGCTGTTCTATCTTTAACTACTTAGTAACAACATTATCACCATAATTTAACTTTAACTTATTGCCTGATTCTTAAAACTGACACGCTCTGGTGTACTAAAAAAAATTCTACCTTGATCATATTCAATTCATATTCATTCATATTCATTTACTAGTGAAATGTAGGATGCATTATAGTGTTGCAGTGAATTAAATGAAGAAATAAAGGGAGTTTTTACTCTCATAACTGTTTTGTATTATTCTGCACAATCGAAAATCCCTATTTGACGTCAGTGACTCTTGTATATGAAGATTATAAAAAAATTACAAGTAATATTTTAATGAGCATTTGTAATCGTTTACCCAGCAAAAATACATTACATGGTTGTTTAATCACGCAGAATTCATATTTATGTATTTATATTTACAAAACTGCAGTTAATCTACTTCATAGTTAAACATAAATGCCTGGACTTCTGTCTATAATGTGAATGATGATTACAATGATATGTAATTTCATTTTACTTCATTTTATGCTATATTTAAACTTGTGGATCTTAATTTTATACTATTTTACTTTAAATAATTTTATTCCCAGTTCTTTATTAAATGCTGTTTTTGGTTTCCTAACTTTTATGTTCAATCTAGTACTTGGGTATTTGAAAGACACTTTTTAAAATAAAATATATTGATGTATTATTAATAATATAACAAATATCTTCTATAAATCTAAATCTATTCTAGATCTATTTATTTCTCTTTTTTATTATAAGAAATGCTAAGTCTGAAAAAGCTTCAGCCCTTCATAAACAACCTGCAGCATTCTAACTGGTGTATGAAGATTCAGGTTATGGACAAGTCTCATTTTTTTAGGATTGCTACGTGGACCTTCAATTTTGGGTGTTGTCCTTTAAACAAGCCTGCTGCTAAGGTCTGATTATTTTCCTGTTTAATTAAGAATGAAACTAAGTGAGCTCTCAAAATCAACAGAACAACAACATACGACAATGGCCGCTAAGTTTATCTGCAGCCTTCACAATGAGAAACTTAGCCTGTTCTGCCTGGACGATCAGCAGACGGTGTGTCTGGTGTGTCGGGATTCAAAAAAACACACCAACCACAAATTCTTCCCCATCGATGAGGCATTAACAGACTTTAAGGTAATCTTTACATTTCATATCACAAAGTGGAAAGAAGAAAAGAATTGAAAAGAATAATACTA
Source organism: Clarias gariepinus (assembly GCF_024256425.1). Classification (NCBI taxonomy): domain Eukaryota; kingdom Metazoa; phylum Chordata; class Actinopteri; order Siluriformes; family Clariidae; genus Clarias; species Clarias gariepinus. The sequence goes on from NC_071104.1 coordinate 12,831,725, forward strand.
ATATTATTAATAATTAATAAATCACAATTAACTAATTATACATTTGATTATATAAATGCATATGCCTGTATTTCCAGCTATTATTACTTTACTGTATTTAACCGATCTTAGGTTGTAGCTTGTAAAACAGTTGTATTGGCCATAAGTTACTGAGTGCTCGCTGTCGCTATAGTCATTACAATAAAATAACAAAGAAAAAGTGACAATCAACACTTCACAAATCATATAAACATTCCCTATGTGCAGAAGCGGATACTTTCTAATTTGCACATAAAAATATTTGATCCTTATCCAAAAAACAATGCTAACACTGACTCATGTGTCTGAGGTAATTGAGTGTTCATAAATCAGAGTGGATACGGAAAAAAGTGCTCCCCAGTATCATATGGTTTTGTGGTGAGAACAAAGTAAAAAGTGAGTGTATAGAAACAGAAAAACAATGTTAGTGATATGTTATTAATACAAAAAGATCATAAAGGTTTTGTTCCCACTTCAGACCAATATACCAAAGACGCCTCTCTGGTTGGTCTTTGTGATCTAGATACAGAGACGTTTACATGTAATAAAAAGTCCAAGTCAAGTCCAGAGTTCAAGTCAAGACACAAGTGATTAAGATTGAGTCTTTAAATAATTTCAGTTCAATTCAGTTTTAGTTATATAGCGCTTTTAAAGATGGTAATTCTTGCAAAGCAGCTCTCCAGAATAAAAATTAAAATGTGAGAATTAGTATAAAATGTGTAAGGTGCCTTTGAGGTTACCAAGGGAGATGGTGACAAGGGAAAAATTCCCTGAGATGGCGATAGGACGAATCCTTTAGAAGAACCAGACTAAGGAACCAATTCTAAGTCAAGTTGTGGGTCTTTTTCCAATCAAGTTGTTTTGATACTATACATTCTTCAAACTTTACGGAACATTAAGGTCCAATGTGAAAATCTATGTTTGGTCTTGACACCCTTTAAATTTTTTGTCTCTAAACAAAAAAAGAATAACACTAGCAGGTATGTCGTTGTAATATTATTTGCTGATTTAAACAGAGCGATCCCTCGTTCGCAAAAAAAAAGCATTGCTCTGATGCAACTAAATAAACCTGTCTGGGTGTTTTTACAGTAGGTACTGTTGACTTCCTGGACTGGACTTGAACATTGTAATAAGGCTCGTAAAAAAAACTAACAGAATGTGACACATTTAAAACACATTATAAACATTGCATAGTTAAATCAAATCACTAAGGAAAGATCAGTGTTAATGACATCTAAAATAAGAACTAAAACCCAAAATCTCCATGATTTGTTTCAGGTGGAGTTCAAAACTACATTGAAGTCTCTACAGGAAAAACTAAAGATCTTTAAAGACTGTGAACTAAACTGGACTCAGACTTCAGAATACATAAAGGTTGGAATCAATATCATGGTTTTGATGTTCTAATTCTATTTTGATTCATAATCAAAAACATTATACTTTATTTAATTTTTTTTTCACTGCAGATTCAGGCCCAACACACAGAGCGTCAGATTAGGGAGGAGTTTGAGAAGCTTCACCAGTTTCTACGAGATGAAGAGGCATCTAGGATTGCTGCACTGAGAGAGGAAAAGGAGCAGAAGAGTCAGATGATGAAGGAGAAGATCGAGAAGCTGGGCAGAGACATATCATCTCTTTCAGACACAATCAGAGCCATAGAAGAGGAAATGAGAGCTGAAGATGTTTCTTTCTTACAAGTGAGGATCATTTAGTCAATATTTATACTGTGAGAAAGTAAAACTTCCTTCCATCATCAAAAACGTCACATTTCAGTGGTCTAGAAATATAAATCATATCCACTGATGTTTGTCTTTTTGTTTAACAGAAATACAAGTCCACAGTGAAAAGGTAAGTAATGTGGTTCCCATCTCTCTCGTTCTCTGTGTTTTTGAATCCAAACCCACAGCAACACTTTTTTTTTTTTGCAGAGCCCAGTGCACACTACAGCATCCAGAGGAGCTTTCAGGAGCACTGATCCATGTGGCAAAACATCTGGCCAACCTGAAGTTCAGAGTCTGGAAGAAGATGCAGCACACTGTTCAATACAGTAAGACTCTTCCTCTTTTTTTCCCTGTTGCTGCTGGATATTCGAAGATGAACACAGAATACCAGGTTAACAATATACTCAACATACAAATATTTTGAATGTGTGTGTGTATTTTCAGCACCTGTAACTCTGGACCCCAACACTGCTCATACGAAAGTCATTGTATCCAATGATCTGACCAGTGTGAGATTCAGTGATGAAAAACAGGAGTGTCCTGATAATCCAGAGAGATTTGATGGATTGCAATGTATCCTGGGCTCTGAAGGCTTTAACTCTGGGACACACTGCTGGGATGTTGAAGTTGAAGACTCTACACTGTGGTTAGTGGGTGTGATGACAGAATCTGCTCAGAGAAAAGGAGATATAACTTCCAGAAGTGGACTCTGGTATCTTAGGTATAATGATAGTGTATTTCGAGCACGTTCTACACCACAACCTTCCAATATCCTCTCAGTAGTGTGCAAACCCCAGAGGATCAGAGTGCACCTGGACTGGGACAGAGGAATGCTGTTATTCTTTGACCCTGTCACTAACACACACCTACACACTTTCTCCCACAGATTTACTGAAAAAATCCTGCCAATTCTAGCTGTTGCTTGTAAAGACTTTTCTCTAAAAATCCTCACAATTCCGTGCTCTGTAAGAGTGAAGTGTTAGAGTTGGTTCTGAAAAGACATGCTGTATATATTTTTATATTTTAATAATTTGTATTCTTTTGGTACAAGAAAAAGCCCTTTGTTTGGACAAGTACCTTAGAGTCATTCTTAGAGATTCTTAGAGTTCAGATCATTATATAAATAAATTTTGGCCTTGCAAGGACCTGCAATTTGGTTAATTTGAATCTATTAAAAATACAGTGAAATAATTTCTAAATTAATTTTTTATAGTTGGGAAAAACCTTTTTTTTTTCTACATAGAAAAAACATGCCTGTGTGTGTATCCACAATCAACTAGTCCTTGAAAATGAATAAATAATCAAGTTAAAAATAACCCAATTTTTTATGCCAGGACTCATGTTAGCTGTAATCCTGGAATTGGTTGTAGATTCTTCTAGATTATATACTGCATTGATGCTTTTAATGAGGTAAACTCTAGAAACTCACTTTGGATGATTTACCTGCTCTTTAATAATAAATAATCTAAAGAAAATTCAGCAAAAAAATTAAATAAAATTCACATGACAAGTCACATTTTTTTAATTAGATTTTATGTTTAATACATTAAATACATTTCTATGCGTGTAATAAAAAATATATTAAACATGTTACAATTGTTCTTCATATTTACTTGAATATTTTGTTGCTGTATTGCTAATTCTGTTTATTTCTCTGAGTGTGTGCCCTCTATAGGTGAGAGGGGAAAAAATGTTTAAAGTGAGATGCCACCCCTAACAGGAGGGGGGCGCTGGTGCGAGAGCACACAATTTCTTGACCGTGCACATGGAGCTTAGAGGGCATGGTGTAACAAGCCAGCAAGCCATCTTTAAGTTGTTTGTTTTTGTCATATTGAAAATCATTTTTACTTTGATTTAATAAACTTGAGTTATTGTTTGGAACACTATCAAGCCTTTCTCTGGATCTATTCATTCAACTTGCATGTGTCAGAATATTGCATCAACACCTCTCACAGTGGCAAAGAAACAAGGGACAAATTGGACATTGAAACTTGGTTTTACCACTACAATAATCATTTGAATAATAGATGCAGATAATTATAATACCAATGATGTGTCGTCATGCAACAGAGTTGGAGACATTCCAGAAAAAAAACACTTTATAGGGCAAGTCCAATAAAAAAAGAAAATAAAAAAGTTTGGTATATTAAAGGTAAAAGTGATACATCATAAAATCCCAACGTAACAGGCACTAACAGACACACCAGTGTAATTCCTAAACATGAAACAACTTGTGTGAGAAGATTTCTACTCAGGTTTACTGATTAGATGGACAGACTCAGACTTAAAATCATTTAAAAACGAGAAGCGACATTTCTTGACAATTTCTTTTTATACATACATATTTATCTAAATATTGTTTATTGGCACAAATTTCACACACAAGCCCTCAGAAACATTATGCAATAAAAGCCTGATATTTAGAGCTGACCAAGTGGTAAACATGATTAAACTAGGCAAAATTCTAAATTATACAACAATCTTACCTATGCTTTGATAGGGAATCTGGATGATATCGGATGAGATCCAAACTGAGGTGTAGATGAGCAGACAAAGGGGCATCATCCCAAGTGCCAGAATAGATGAACAGGTAGTCATGCTGATACTGTGTGTGTGTGTGTGTGTCAGGGGGGTTGAGAAAGGACAAAACCATACACTACTTTTAGAACTTACAGATTACAGTAGATGGGCAAATTGCATACTACAATAGTTCAGTCTCTGAACAATACCAGAGGATACCAATCTATTATTATATTGAATAGGTAATTGTCGGTGTGAGTATAAATTCATTATCTGACAAGGTGACACCCACACATGATTTTTAAATCTGCCATTTCAGATGTATTCCCCTTTACAGTTATAAATTGCCCTTAATCTTTTAAAAAGCCTTTACACTAGATTTTGAAGCATAGATGATAAGATTTGTGTTCATTCAGCCACAAGAGCATTAGTTGGGGACTAATGTTGCTAGATTATCTCAAATGTGTTTTTGGGGTTGAGGTCAGGACTCTTGAGCTTTTATTTATAAATGTCAAAACCAGAAATATTACAATTTATTATATTTTGTATCTACTGACATATAGCTGTTCTATCTTTAACTACTTAGTAACTACATTATCACCGTAATTTAACTTTAACTTATTGCCCGATTCTTAAAACTGACACGCTCTGGTGTACTAAAAAAAATTCTACCTTGATCATATTCAAGCACTAGTGAAATGTAGGGTGCATTATAGTGTTGCAGTGAATTAAATGAAGAAATAAAGGGAGTTTTTACTCTCGCACAATCGAAAATCCCTATTTGACGTCAGTGACTCTTGTATATGAAGATTATGAAAAAATTATAAGTAATATTTTAATGAGCACTTGTAATTATTTACCCAGCAAAATTACATTACATGGTTGTTTAATCACACAGAATTCATATTTATGTATTTATATTTACAAAACTGCAGTTAATCTACTTCAGAGGTAAACATAAATGCCTGGACTTCTGTCTATAATGTGAATGATGATTACAATGATAGAGTGGAACCTCGGATTACGAGCATAATTCGTTCCGGAAGTGGGCTCATATTCCAAAACACTTGTAAACCAAATTAAATTTTCCCATAAGAAATAATGGAATCTTAAATTATTCGTTCTATAGCCAAAAAAAAAAAATACATAAAAATAATTAATACAAAATATTAAGTAAAAATAAAACAAATTAACCTGCACTTTACCTTTTAAAAAAGTAAAAAATAAATCTCGGCAGATAAGCGTTTGCCTTTGTGCATGCAGGCGCTGTGTATGTGTGTGTGTGTGCGTGTGTGTGTGAGGCTAGAGTAAGTGGAGACTCTTGGTTTCAGCCCCTCCTGTCTCCCTTTCCTCATCTTACACATTAAAACTTTCTTCTCTCGTTTAAACACACTCACGCACACATTAACGGAAAGACTGTTGTTCTCCTCTAAATTATAGAAGCTTCTTCGCTTTATTTTAATGTTGCTCGTGACAGCGTAACAGCCTGTTAATCCATGCTCGTGTAATGATGAGATGGACAAACTCGTCGATGCCCGTTCGTTTATTTTCTGCATTGTCAGGTTATATTACAAACTTTCGGGTGAATCCTGCACTTAAATCCAACAAAAAAAACTACTGAAGAACAAAACTCAGGCTCAATATCCTAACTTAAATCTCACATTCGCGTTCACACACACCGGACTGCATTACCCACAATGCATCTACCACACTGGACTACACTTCCGTAAACAGAGGTCATAAATCAACGTCTCTCTCCCGCTACACTGTTTTATCTAAAAAATAAAAAAAAACTATAAACATCGCTAATGACACTCGTGTGAGCGCAAACTAACAGAATCACTGCTGTAAAGTAAAACAAACAAACAAATGACCCAGCACCTAACCTCTGAAAAGATTTGCGACAGAGTTTCTCCGGAGAGCAGAGTGTGTGTCTCTTGCCTTCGTTTCTGTGCGCGCGTGTGTGTTTGTGAATGAGGGTTTCACACACACACACACACACACACACACACACACACACACACACACACATAAACACACCGCGATGAGGAAGAAAATAGATTTTTAACCTCTGTATTGAGAATTTCTTTTGCCTTAAGAAATATGTATAAGAAACAGCGGACGCGCTGTACACACGCGCTTCGGAACACATAAGAGCAAGAGAGAGAAAAACTGTTGGCTCAGTTGTGATCACGTGATGCTTGGCGTCTAAACAAGAAGCGCATGCGTGAAACATGATACTTGGTGCTCGTAAACCAAGAAAATGCTCGTTTTTCAAGTTAAATTTTATTAAAAATCTTTGCTCGTCTTGCAGATTACACGTAATCCGAGGTTCCACTGTAATTTCATTTTACCTTATTTTAAGCTATATTTAAACTTGTGGATCTTAATTTTATACTATTTTACTTTAAATAATTTTATTCCCAGTTTTTAATTTATTTAATTGTTTATTAAATGCTGTTTTTGGTTTCCTAACTTTTATGTTCAATCTAAGTTGTACTTGGGTATTTGAAAGACACTTTTTAAAATAAAATATATTGATGTATTATTAATAATATAACAAATATCTTCTATAAATCTAAATCTATTCTAGATCTATTTATTTCTCTTTTTTATTATAAGAAATGCTAGGTCTGAAAAAGCTTCAGCCCTTCATAAACAACCTGCAGCATTCTAACTGGTGTATGAAGATTCAGGTTATGGACAAGTCTAATTTTTTTTAGGATTGCTACGTAGACCTTCAATTTTGGGTGTTGTCCTTTAAACAAGCCTGCTGCTAAGGTCTGATTATTTTCCTGTTTAATTGAAAGTGAAACTAAGTGAGCTCTCAAAATCAACAGAACAACAACATACGACAATGGCCGCTAAGTTTATCTGCAGCCTTCACAATGAGAAACTTAGCCTGTTCTGCCTGGACGATCAGCAGACGGTGTGTCTGGTGTGTCGGGATTCAAAAAAACACACCAACCACAAATTCTTCCCTATCGATGAGGCAGTAACAGACTTTAAGGTAATCTTTACATTTCATGTCACAAAGTGGAAAGAAGAGATTGAAAAGAATAATACTAATATTATTAATAATTAATAAATCACAATTAACTAATTATACATTTGATTATATAAATGCATATGCCTGTATTTCCAGCTATTATTACTTTACTGTATTTAACCGATCTTAGGTTGTAGCTTGTAAAACAGAATTAGACTAGTGTTGTTTTGGCCATGAGTTACTGAGTGCTCGCTGTCGCTATAGTCATTACAATAAAATAACAAAGAAAAAGTGACAATCAACACTTCACGAATCATATAAACATTCCCTATGTGCAGAAGCGAATACTTTGTTGCACTTTAATTTGCACAATAAAAACATTTAATCCTTATCCAAAAAACAATGCTAACACTGACTCATGTGTCTGAGGTAATTGAGTGTTCATAAATCAGAGTGGATACGGAAAAAAGTGCTCCCCAGTATCATATGGTTTTGTGGTGAGAACAAAGTAAAAAGTGAGTGTATAGAAACAGAAAAACAATGTTAGTGATATGTTATTAATACAGAAAGATCATAAGGGTTTTGTTCCCACTTCAGACCAATATACCAAAGACGCCTCTCTGGTTGGTCTTTGTGATCTAGATACAGAGACGTTTACATGTAATAAAAAGTCCAAGTCAAGTCCAGAGTTCAAGTCAAGACACAAGTGATTAAGATTGAGTCTTTAAATAATTTCAGTTCAATTCAGTTTTAGTTATATAGCGCTTTTAAAGACGGTAATTCTTGCAAAGCAGCTCTCCAGAATAAAAATTAAAATGTGAGAATTAGTATAAAATGTGTAAGGTGCCTTTGGGGTTACCAAGGGAGATGGTGACAAGGGAAAAATTCCCTGAGATGGCGATAGGACGAATCCTTTAGAAGAACCAGACTAAGGAACCAATTCTAAGTCAAGTTGTGGGTCTTTTTCCAATCAAGTTGTTTTGATACTATACATTCTTCAAACTTTACGGAACATTAAGGTCCAATGTGAAAATCTATGTTTGGTCTTGACACCCTTAAAATTTTTTGTCTCTAAACAAAAAAAGAATAACACTAGCAGGTATGTCGTTGTAATATTATTTGCTGATTTAAACAGAGCGATCCCTCGTTCGCAAAAAAAAGCATTGCTCTGATGCAACTAAATAAACCTGTCTGGGTGTTTTTACAGTAGGTACTGTTGACTTCCTGGACTGGACTTGAACATTGTAATAAGCCTCGTAAAAAAAACTAACAGAATGTGACACATTTAAAACACATTATAAACATTGCATAGTTAAATCAAATCACTAAGGAAAGATCAGTGTTAATGACATCTAAAATAAGAACTAAAACCCAAAATCTCCATGATTTGTTTCAGGAGGAGTTCAAAACTACATTGAAGTCTCTACAGGAAAAACTAAAGATCTTTAAAGACTGTGAACTAAACTGGACTCAGACTTCAGAATACATAAAGGTTGGAATCAATATCATGGTTTTGATGTTCTAATTCTATTTTGATTCATAATCAAAAACATTATACTTTATTTAAAAAAATTTTCACTGCAGATTCAGGCCCAACACACAGAGCGTCAGATTAGGGAGGAGTTTGAGAAGCTTCACCAGTTTCTACGAGATGAAGAGGCATCTAGGATTGCTGCACTGAGAGAGGAAAAGGAGCAGAAGAGTCAGATGATGAAGGAGAAGATCGAGAAGCTGGGCAGAGACATATCATCTCTTTCAGACACAATCAGAGCCATAGAAGAGGAGATGAGAGCTGAAGACGTCTCGTTCTTACAAGTGAGGATCATTTAGTCAGTATTTATACTGTGAGAAAGTAAAAATTTTTTTCATCATCAGATTTCAGTGGTGTATAATTGTCATATCCACTGATGTTTACTTTGTTGTTTGACAGAACTACAAGGCCACAGTGAAAAGGTGAGTGATGTGGTTCCTGTCTCTCTCATTCTCTGTGTTTGTGAATCCAAACCCACAGCAACACTGACTCCTGAATGTTTTTGCAGAGCCCAGTGTACACTGCAGCATCCAGAGGAGCTTTCAGGAGCACTGATCCATGTGGCAAAACATCTGGCCAACCTGAAATTCAGAGTCTGGGAGAAGATGCAGCACACTGTTCAATACAGTAAGCCAGTTACTCTGTCTTTCTTTCTTAGTAGGTGTATATGTATGTTGCATATTACATGTTTGTGTGCTTTTTTTGTTGTCAGCATGTTTTACTTTGGATCCTAACACTGCTCATCCAAAACTCATTGTATCTGCTGATCTGACCAGTGTGAGACTGGGTTTTGAGAAACAGAAACTTCCTGATAATCCAGAGAGATTTGATGAATTTCCATGCATTCTGTGCTCTGAGGGTTTTAACTCAGGGACACACTACTGGGATGTCAAAGTGGGAGATAGTACAATGTGGGTCATAGGTATAATGGCAGAATCTGCTTTGAGGAAGGGTAAGATACACTCCAGAAGTGGACTCTGGTATATGATATATCATGAAGGCACATATAGAGCATGTTCTACACCAGGGCTGTCTAGTGTCCTCTCAGTAGCACAGAAACCCCAGAGGATCAGAGTGCAGGTGGACTACGACAGAGGAAAGCTGTCATTCTCTGATCCTCTTACGAACACACACATATTCACTTTCACACACACATTTACCGAAAAATTACTTCCACTTATAAATGTTGTTTGTGAAGTGTCTCCACTGAAGATCGTCTCACTTCAGTGCTCTGTAAAAGTGAATTAGTTTAGTTAGTAAAATTATAATTTAATACATTTTATTAATTACTTTTAATGAATTTAAGCTTACAACAGGAGAATGCAACAGTTTTTTGATACTGTTAAATAAATGGCTTGATGTAGTTATTGCAAGTAAGAGATATTAACTTAAATAATATGTGTTTCTGTACTTACTATCTGAATTAATACATCTGTTCATCATGAATGGTCTGCCACTGTTTTAAGTAGTTTAGCATAGAAATTAAATATGAAACTCTGATATTATATCTCATATTCATCTTTTGATCATTGTAATGTACATCAAGTATTGGCCTTGACAGATATTTTATATTATTATATTGTGTTAAACACATACATAAGGAAATGTTATCCAGGATATCGTAAATAAAAGCAGAAAAGTGAATGGTGGTTTGTGCGTATACTTTAATTTTTTTTTCCTTTTTTTGTTTTTCATTTAATCAAGATTAATCTTAGAATGGAAACAAAATAAAACATTTTTATAACAAAGTGTAAAAAATTGCTTCTGTGGCCTTGATTTAGATATTGCCTGAAGACAAACCATTTTAACTTTACACATAAGAATTTGGTCATTATTTATTCCCAGTTAATTACTAATGTTTAAACAATGTACTTTGATCAATTAAATTAGTGTAGCTCTTGGGTCCTGATAACAACCTCAATATGCGTAAGGATACTGTATGTGCAAAATACAGTGTGTTCAATATCTCTGTGAGACAGGAAGCTGTCCTGGTTTTTATTTAAGATGACTATTCTCTTCTTTTGGCCAAACAAATTGTCTGTGTCCTGCTACCAAAATGAGTTATCATGTTGAGTGATAAGATATGAAAAACAGGAGTCTTCCCACCATACCAGACCCATTTCAGTTCACCCTAAAGGCTTGCATAGTTATCCATCACCCACTCACATGGATGATGTGGAAACGCTGATGTGGGAATCCTTCCACAACAAGTTATAACAAAGCTGAGCATGCTGGTTTTAAAGTCCATCACGATCAGCTACAGGACCTCTGTCAGCACCACACTGAATACTGGCGCTGAGGATGAACATGGCCCCTCCCATTCCACAGGCTCATCCTCCTGCCATGCTGCATACTAGAGCACCTTTCCTGAGGACGTTATAGAATTCAAATCATTACTACCTTCCCCATCCACCTGGAGCAATCTACTGAAGACCCTTCCCAGTAAGAACATAGAATACACATCACTGCACTTTGTTCAATCTCAAATTTCACCAACTGAAATTGGTGAAATTTGATCAAGAACAAAGTCGATCCAGAGACTATCCTAGTAGCAATAGGAGCAACCCACTAGTCTTTGGATGGGATGCCAGATGAAGGGCACAACAGCCAGTATACCTGCTGGCATGTTTTTGTAAGGAAACCAAAGAACCTGGATGAACTGCTCATTGAAAACATGCACAGAAGTTCCACATGAAAATAATGTGTGTACAATTACATTATTTAAGTACAATTTAAGTTTAAAGTTATAAGTTTATAATGTTTCATTAATGTGCACATATCATTATTTTGTTTGTCATCTTTACTTAAGTCACCAGTGATCAAAATGTTAATAGAAAAATAGAATATTTTGCCAAAACTGTTTACATCAAAAATGAAACAAAACTGGATGAAAAATTTTCTTTTGTCTTTTCAGAAAGCAGTGAGTAAATAGGCCAGAACAACTCTTTATCGCTTTATCTGATAGTTCTATATAATAAAACAAATAATATTAAAATTCTTGCTCAGGTTTAACTGCAACAGCTTAGAAGGCTGATCTAAAATGTCTTCTTGTATTGATGGACACTGATGACATTACACTCTAAAAAACGCTGGGTTGTTTTTTTTACCCAGGCGCTGGGTTACCTCTGTTGGGTCATTTTTCTGGGTTATTTACAGAGAGTTGGGTAGTTTTTGTGTAACCCAGCTGCTGGGTTGAGGTTTGATTGGCTCCTCCCCCGAAGTTCACCAGTGGATTCAGCGGCTGTCAGTCAGAGCTTCGTGTCTCTCTTCAGCTCCCACACCGCTGTTCGTTTAAGGGAAAATGACGTTAAATACAAGGTCTGTATACACATGTTCACTCACCTAAGTCACATATGACGGAAAATATTACTATATGTAACATTTATTGCTGTTACCGTGTTAAGGTTAAACTCAAACTTTCAGACTGGTCTGAGGTAAGTTAATTTAGCTGACAATAGCTGCTATAGTTAGCCAAAGAACCCCACCTGTGTGTGAAAGAAACGGATAAGATGTGTCTGAGCTTTTTATCTTTCTCTGTAGAATGTTTGCAGGGTGACGAAACTCTAACTGTAGTATTAGCATGACGCTAGCATTTAGTTAGTTTGCTAGCGTTAGCAACCACATTAACATTAGATGCTTGAGACAATAAAATGCTGGGGTGTTACAAAACACTGACCCTCTCACAAATATACACACCTGCTAACCCTCCCGTTTTTCACTAACTAGTAATTTACTCCGCGGTCAAAATTCGTCCGCGTTTCTCCCGAGTTATAACAATATTTTACACCTTTACCCCTTTGGCAAGTAGTATGCAAATATGACTGCTGCATGTAAGATAACCAGGTAGCCCTCTTAAACCAAAGTTGCTTGTGACTAAATTAAGTCAGCTGTACAGATAACTACTAGATGGACCCACCCATCCATCCATATTTGGGTGATTGTAATGTGCCAGTATGACCCCAGCTATGACAATGCATTTTCTCGGTAATTAGCTTAAAATCAACGCAGACCACAAGATCAACTAGTCTGAGAAAAAAAAATATATATATATATATATATATATATATATATATATATATGAGCTTTATCCCAAAAGCCATGCTTATTTTGCATATTTTATTTTTGGTAGTAGCTGTCTCCATGTTTTTGTTTCAGGTTACCTATACCCTAGCTTTGTAATTTTTTTATTTAGTATAAATCCTATTACACATTAAATTGATAGTCTTATTCAGTTTAATCTTTGTTATGCTAAAAATGTTTAACTTTCTTTTATTTCTTTCTAAGGTTGGCACCAACATGGTGGAATACCTCCAGCAGGCTGAAATGTCAAGGCCGTACCTCCACATCCTGACGTTTGGAGAGTCAGGCATTCGTCATTCTGGTGGGACAGGCTCTGGAGCAATGCACACTACTTGGGGCGGTTGATGTGTGCTTCAAGGCATTTTATATTTTTGACATTAACTATTCAAAGTAGTGTGCTCCTGTATAGGACTTTTTGTAATGTTGCTATAAAATAGCGAGGCCTACTTGAAAAGTCATAGACAGTGTTTGTATGTTAAAACGGGACCAGGGCTGGATAGTTTTGTTCTGTAGAAAAGATACCTAATGTCACAGAGAGATCCTGCTCTGTAGAAGCTGCCTCAGCCTATTTGTGTTATTACTTCATTCTGCCCTTGTGATTATTAGTATAGTAATGATGTCGCTGTTGATTATCTGCTCTTGTGCTTTTGAAAAATAAATGTTTTTTATGAACATTTAAAAGGATGTTGTTTATTGCATATATGTATGGTTTGCAAAACTTTTAAGTTTTTTTGGTAATAAACCAGTATTCAAAGTAATTTAACTGTTTATTAGACGTAAGTAGTTTTTTTTTTTTACAGATTCACTGTTAAACAAGAAAATAATAATAACCTATTTGTGTGGTATAATTAACCCAACATTCAAGTTAAAATGAACCAACATCTGGATAGAACATTTGACCAATTTATGTGGTAGAATTAACCCAGCATTATAGTTAAATATGACCCAGCATTTGGGTTTAATATTTAACCCATTTTGCTGGGTACATTTTACCTTCTCTAAATAAGTAATTGTTATTAACTGATATTAATTTACTTTGATTTGAAGAGATAATTTTTACCTAGTTTTAATGAAAAAAGTCAATGCAAATTGTTACCTCACTTTTATTGGGTAAATTCTATAGATTAGTTTTTACAGTGTACATGTACAGTACATGTGTACCTTACACCTCAGAAGGAAGGGTATGTAAAATTATATCCTTGATTATCCTTGATAATAATTATTGAGCTATAAAAGGAAGGTCAAGTAAGTTCTTTGTCATAAAATTCAAAAGAGAAATAAACCAAATCAGATCATCAGATCAGCCATAATATTTTAAATAGATACTGTACAATGCTACTAATACTGAAACACTAAATGTTCAAAATGAATGGAACATTATTGCAAATACTGTTTACTTAAATTTAACTATGATCCAGTTTATATTGAAAAAGCCCTGGAAGCTGCTTGACATGTCTTACTGGTGCACCCGATGGCAATGGCGCAGGTGCTTGGGTCAGTCATCGTTTGTGTAGGATGTGTAGTATGTGTTTGTGTGTGTAGGATGTGTAGTGTGTGTGTAGAATGTGTAGTGTGTGTGTGGACCTGTCTGATTCATCCTGGAGCCTCGCTCCTGGTTTGAGATCTCGTCACATGGATGCCCTGTGTGGTCTGCTTGGGATGCATGTGGTTACTGGAGACGATTCCACTTTACCATGAAGACGGTACTGGCCTTGGCTGATGCAGACAGCTGTTCTCTGAGGACTTGTGACTGCAGTCATTCAGTAGTTCAGAACTGGAATTCTACTTACTACCTGAGCCTCCAATAATGAACTGGTCTCCATATTAACTTAAAGACTTTTACTGAACTTCCAGCAGCCTAACACACAGTATGATGCAGATTAATCCATGCTATCGCCCATATGAGGATGGGTTCCCTGTTGAGTCTGGATACTCTTAAAGTTTCTTCCTATTGCCATCTCAGGGAGTTTTCCCTCAGCACCCACACCCTTGGCTTCCTCATCTGGGACTATCTAATCATTTTTATTCATACACATTCACATTACATACAAATTTTCATAATTTACTTCTTTAACTGTGTAAAGCTGATTACAATGACAATTGTTAAAAGCACTATAGAAATACAGTTTTTTTATTGGTTTGGCGCAGTTCACACAAGCACTTAGTACATTTTAAAAACTCTTAGTACTTATATCACAACAGATTATTAAAAGTGAACTTTTTTCAAACATTTCAGCATATTTTTATTGTGTTAGTACAATACACACAATCACAGAATATCCTTTTCACTACACAAAATAAGTGTTTCATCTAAATAAATGTTTTGTTCACAGTAACTGCCTTTCATAATGTTATTACTATCAAATTTTTGATTTGCATCTCTTATTATTCAGTTTAATACATTTGTCTGTCGTTTAATTCAACAGCATTTAATGTTTAATCAATAAATCATTTATTATGTCCATGGATTTTCAACTTGACCGTTTTTAATCAAGAAATACTAATTACTAATTGTTTCCCCTGATAATCACAACCAGTTACCATATAAGTAGAACTGTGTTTGAGACTTTGTACTGTTCAAATATGGAGTAGGAAACCTTCATCGAAGAGGGGGTGATGCTCCTCGACAGAGAGGTGGGCACAGACAAAGGGAAAGTGGTGATGGTGCTCCTCAGAGAAATGTAGGCAAAAGACAACACACCTCTAGTGAAGTCCGGGTCATCATTGTTGACCATGTGGTTAACAGAGGTTTTACCATGGCTGAGGCTGCCAGGTTGGTACAGCCTAATTTACAAAGTCAACTGTCAGCTCTATCATCAGAACTTTTCGTCAAGAAAACCGGTAAGTCTGCTATCGCAGCTTTACTTTTAAAATATAGTACTCTATTGTATAGATGAACAACATGTCATTGTCAGTTTACAGTGATTTTCTCTCTAAGTTGCATTTCTCTCAATTCTTTTGTTAATTCCATGTTTCAAAATACAAAATTAGTTATGTAAAGTATTATGGTAAAGACAGCTAGTTTTTAGCATCTTAACTAATAATATCTAGGTTTCATGGAGAATAGTTCTGTAAAAACGTATGATTGCAGATGCTGATGAAGCTGATAGTAAACATGTAAACAAATATTTCTCAAACAAAATGTTGTAACGAGACAGCGCTTTACAAATAGTCTAAAAAGAAGCTCCCCAAGGTCCCCCTGCACACAGGCTAAGCAGTACAGAAGATGAATGAATACAGAACAGAAGATATTCATGAATATTCATTTAATATTCATTTTGAAAACCCAGAAGACCCTCTGAGAACTGCATTTATGTCTATACTGGACTCGGTAGGAGTAAATCAGTGTGTAGTAGGACCCACTCATAAAGCAGGTCACACTTTAGATTTAATAATATTATTTGGATTAAGTATAAGAAATTTATTCACAATACCACTATCTGAAGTTATCTCAGATCACTATCTTGTCTCATTGCAAGTGTGTCACAATAATAATGTACACACAGCGCCGCGCTACCGTATGAAACGTACATTCACATCAACTACCAAACAGAGTTTTATCAGTAATCTCCCAGAGTTCCCAACTTCGATTAGATCACCGTCTGACCCCACAGAACTCGATCAGGCGACTGAATATTTAGAGTCGACATTTCGCTATACCCTAGATAATGTAGCTCCAGTCAAAAGAAAAATTATTAGAGATAAAAAACTTGCTCCCTGGTATAACGATCACACGCGCACTTTAAAACAGACCGCTCGGAAATTAGAACGTAAATGGCGTCAAACTAAATTACTAGTATTTCAAATAGCATGGAAGGAGAGCATCCTGAACTATAGAAAAGCTCTTAGTGTAGCTAGATCAACATATCTCTCCACTCTTATAGAAGAAAATAAAAATAATCCTAGATTCTTATTTAATGCTGTAGCCAAATTAACCAGAAATAAGACCACTGCAGAAATCTCCACAACAACATCATGCAATAGTGAGGACTTCATGAACTTTTTTAATAATAAAATTGTAAATATTAGGCATAAAATTGAGGTTTTGAAACCGAACAATGTAATTGATGCAGATGTTAATCTAGCCATGTCAGACCAGAACCTAGAATACTTTACTCCCCTTGAAGAGAATGAACTAATTTCACTCATCTCTTCTTCAAATTCATCAACCTGTATATTAGATCCTGTACCGACACATTTTCTTAAACAGATAGTACCAGCAATAATAGAACCCCTGTTGAGAATAATTAATTCTTCACTCAGCATTGGATATGTTCCAAAATCTTTTAAATTAGCAGTTATCAAACCAATAATTAAGAAACCTGACCTCGACCCCTGTCAGCTGTCCAGTTACAGACCAATATCAAACCTCCCCTTTATCTCTAAGATCCTGGAAAAGATAGTAGCGGAGCAGCTATGCTCATATATACATAGGAATGGCATACATGAACTGTATCAGTCAGGATTTAGGCCTCATCACAGTACAGAGACGGCGCTCGTTAAAGTAGTAAATGACATTCTATTGGCCTCTGATCAGGGTTGTGTAACTATGCTTGTATTACTTGACCTCAGTGCAGCTTTTGACACTGTTGATCACGCTATTCTTCTTCACAGATTAGAAAATGTAGTGGGAATTAAGGGTACAGCCCTCTCCTGGCTCAGATCCTATCTGACCCATCGTTATCAGTATGTAGACTTAAATGGTGATTATTCTGCATGTTCTCTAGTGGAGTTTGGCGTTCCGCAGGGTTCAGTTTTAGGTCCACTGCTTTTTTCCCTTTACATGCTTCCTCTGGGCAACATAATCCGTAAGCATGGTATTAGTTTTCATTGTTATGCTGATGATACACAGTTATATGTCTCAGCAAAACCTGATGAGAAAAAACAGCTTACTAAAATTGAGCAATGTGTGCAGGACATAAGAAATTGGATGCTAACTAACTTCCTTCTGCTAAATCCGGATAAGACAGAAGTTCTAGTCATAGGACCGCATACAGCTAGGAGTAAAATTTTAGATCATACCGTAACTTTAGATGGCCTTTCTGTTCCATCAAATGCAACAGTGAAAGACCTTGGTGTGATTATTGATTCCAGCCTTTCATTTGAAGCACATGTAGATAATATTACCAGGATAGCATTCTTTCACCTCAGAAATATTGCCAGAATAAGAAATTTATTGTCGCTAAACGACGCAGAAAAACTAGTTCATGCTTTTATCACCTCTAGGTTGGACTATTGTAATGCCTTACTGTCTGGTTGTTCAGCTAGATGCATAAATAAGCTCCAGCTAGTCCAAAATGCAGCAGCGAGAGTCCTCACCAAAACCAGAAGATATGAGCACATCACCCCTATCTTATCTTCACTCCATTGGCTCCCTGTGAAATTTCGCATTGATTTTAAAATACTACTCTTGACATATAAAGCATTAAATGGTCTCGCGCCGCAGTACCTGAGCGAACTGCTAGTGTCTTACGATCCGCCACGCCTACTTCGATCAAAGGATGCAGGCTGCTTGTCAGTACCGCGTATTATGAAAAATACAGCTGGGGGCAGAGCTTTTTCTTACAAAGCCCCAAAGTTATGGAATAGTCTTCCAAATAGTGTTCGGGACTCAGACACAGTCTCAGTGTTTAAGTCCAGGCTAAAAACCTATTTATTTAGCCGAGCATTTTTATAAATAGATTTGCCATAGGTAAAGGAGCAGATCTGGGGGACTCATGGACGTAGAGTATTATGGTAAACTGGTATGTTTGGATGCTGTCTTCCTCACTCTCATTGATCACTCAGGTTTGCTGACGGTGAGGTGATTGTTTGCTTTACATGTCAGGAAGCCCTCATGTTTGTGTTTCCTTCTGGCTCCTCCCTTTTAGTTATGCTGTCATAGTTAGTCCTGCCGGAGTCTCTGCTTGCACGCTACAGTTAATATACATTCACATTATACATTGTGTGACTGTGACCATACCTAACTGCCATCTCTCCTCTTCTTCTCTTTCCCCCCCTCTTTCTTTTTCCTCTCTCCTCCTGTCCCCCCCTTTCACTCTTTCTCTCTCTCTCTGTCGAGCTACACATGTCGTTCCTGAGCTGCCAGTGATCCAGACTCCCTCTGCCCTCCGGACCTGTCTGACCCATCCTGGTGCCCCGCTTCTGGCTGAAGATCTCGTCACATGGATGCCCCGTGTGTCTCTCTGGGATGCGTCTGGTGTCTGGGAATGATTCTCTCTACCTAGAAAATGGTTCTGGCCTTGACTGGTGTTGGCAACTGTTTCTCTGGGGACTTGACAGTTCGATAGTTCATGACTGGAACTTCTTACAAGTCTACCTGGGTCTTCAATAACTACCTGGACTCCATATTAACATCAATTAACATCAGCTATTATAGCTGAACTGCCTCCCACTCTACACACTGTATAAATGCAGATCATTTACTGCTTTTTGTTTCACCCAAATGAGGATGGGTTCCCTGTTGAGTCTGGTTCCTCTCAAGGTTTCTTCCTCTTACCATCTCAGGGAGTTTTTCCTTGCCACTGTCGCCCTCGGCTTGCTCACCAGGGACAAACTGACCATTTTGATTCATACAAATTCACATTTCATACAAACCTAAATAATTCTTTTGACTATGTAAAGCTGCTTTGCGGCAATGAAAATTGCTAAAAGCGCTATACAAATAAAATTGAATTGAATTGAATTGAAGATGAAGATGAATGAATTAATGAATTAATGAAATGAAGATGAATGAATTAATGAATGAATTTATAAATGAATTAATTAATTAATAATATTCTATAAAATACTGACATTTTTATTATTAAACATGGATTTTAAGGTTTTTAAGGTTTCTATGAGTCAAAATAGCTCCAGTCCACACCTCCAAACTAACAAGACTCTAGGTATGCTAACACCTGATGCCAATTAGCTTTTTTTTTTATGAGGTCATTATTGTTAAGGTTATTAATATTCACATACTTTTCCACTACCACTATGAGGTTTTTATGGTTGTTCTCAATAAGGAAATAAAAGACTAGATTTTTTTTTGTGTTATTGATTGAGGCAGATTATTTTTGTCAATACCCTTGACTCTTGAGAATTTTTAGGTGTGGACTGGTTGCATTAAAAATCAGCTGGGGTAAATTTAACTCACGGCAAGATGTCTTTAGATTGGGGGGCACATAGGATAAGTAGATCATTTAATGAAAGGATGATCATAAGTCCTTAAATTTCACTAGCTGCAGAAAAAGAGCAATGAATACTGTGACAGGGAATTTAGCATTACCACCAGCACATATGTCCAAAGCAAGATAATCAAAATAGCTGACCTGAGGGACAGTTCATTATAGAAATAAGTAAACAACTTCCTTTGTTTCTTCACATCATTATAAGTTATAACCAGTAATAGATATGTTTTTGCCAAGTCTCTGTAAAAATAAAGATGTCATTATCACTCACAAACACAATTACTAAATTCATCTTTTGATGCAAATTCCTTTGTACTGTATTTAGGTGCAAATGTGACATTCCATAGTGTGTGTGTGTGTGTGAGACGTCCAGGCCTCCCACAGCCCTGCGCAGGATAAGCGGTATAAAGAGTGAGTGGTGTGTGAGAGAAATATTTTTAGTAAGACAGCTTTATTTGTTAAGAAAGTAGTTAGTGCAAAAGAGACACCAGTAGTCAAATAGGAAAATGATTTACAGCAGTTGAATTTATTCAATTCAATTTTTATTTGTATATCGCTTTACACAATCGAAAGAATTATAGAGGTTTGTATGAAATGTAAATGAGAATAAATCAAAATAATAAGATTGTTCCTCATGAGCAAGCCAAGGGTGACCGCCAAGTGGCAAGGAAAAACCCTCTAAGATGGCAATAGGAAGAAACCTTGAGGTGAACCATGACTCAACAGGGACCCCACCTCATTTGTATGATAACGGATAGCTGGGACTGATCAGCAGTCATACTGTGTGTTACGAGGCTAGTTTTGAGAGTCCTGCCGCTTTTGTGGTAGTAAATTATAGATAAAAGAGAAAGTTGCTGTAGGCTAACGGAGGGCAGATATAGTACTCACAATGGTTGAAAGATATAATGGCTAAGAAAAAGCAGAGTGGACCATAAATAAAAACACGGTTTTCAGAGTTTTGTAACAAGTCAAACAAGGTAATGAAATCTCCTACAAAACCCTCTGAGGAGTGTAGTAATTATGTACTACTATGTTGTAACTATAGGAATAATGGATAATAGATAGAGATAACAGATGACAGATGTTAAGTGATGTCAGAGCCATTGGTGCCTGGGAGGCAGTGGGTCATGGCTGTCTTTGAGCAAATTCTTTTTTACAGTATAGTCACCAATTATCAGCAGTGAAATAGAAGGTGGATGTAAGATTAATGTTAATATATCAGACAGGGATATCGCAGATAGTGATACGGTAGTGGAAAAATTCAACTACTTTTCTGCAAAGGGCATATGCAATAAACAATTTGTCAAAAAACATTAAACGATTACTGTACTTTGCCTTTTGATAGAATATTCTAACTCACATACCTGTATTAAGAGGTAATGTACCTTCTGGCCATTAGTGACAGGAGAAAGCTATAAATGAGTGTGTGGCAGGGAGAATCAGTGTTTGTAAGAGAATTAGAGAATGACAGCTTTCATCTGTGCCAGCCCACTGTGCTACTGAGAGGAAAAATGACTTCCACTTATAAATGTTGTGTCAAGGGACTTCCAGTTGAGCTTTGATGGAGTAGGTTTGGGAGCTTCCGCCTAATTCGATTAAAATTGTTATTCATTTGCGCTTTGTAGTTCGTTGAGTTGAGAAGTATTACTCGGGACTGTGTAAAATGGCAGCAAAAAATATTAAAATTCGCAGTACTATTCAAACACAACTGAGGCCTAGTTTGCAAACCGCGACCACATCCTCGAGTGAGACGTCACCTGTAAAGCCCCCCTCGAGCCAAGCTAATCCGGATATTGATGCTCTTAAAGTCGAGTTGTTAGCCTCGCTGAGGAAAGATATCGCCGATATTTTCAAAAAAGAACTTCAGGATACTCTCGGTGATGCTTTGTCTACTATTAAGTTCAACTTGCAAGCGGTGAAGACGCAGCTGGCGATCGATAAAGCTGCTAATGATGCTATCGTGTCCAAGCAACTGGAGACCAGACCATCACAGTCTTTCCTGACTACACTGCCAAGATAGCACGAGCTTGGGCTGTATTTAATACGGTCAGGCAGCAACTCCATGGCATTGAAGTTGTTCAGTACGGCCTGTTTCATTCAGCACGACTTCACATTACATATAAGGGTGTTGAGAAGAACTTTGTTTTAGCGGAGGAAGCCAGTGATTATGTCAAAACTTTGATTTCTGGGTGAGCCTCAATAGCCCTTCAGTTTGGTGTATAATGCTGCTAAGTGTTTACGCTCTCATTAGGGTTAACGCTACATGCGCATTGTTTTTTTTAGTGTGTTGCGCTAGGTACTGTACTTTTGTTTGCTTTTTTTATTTTTACTTTTATATAATAAGACTAAATCGTATATTATACTCTTGTCCTTTGGATTAGTCCAGCACAATCTTTTCTATGCTTACTGCATTTATTTGCACAGGACTTGTTTATTTGCATTTTCACATATTTTTGTTGTTTTGTTGGAATTTTCACCGTCTGAGAAAACAATATTTTGTACTGTGAGTTTTTTAATATAATGTGTTTATTGTTACACGCACACTGTTATACAGTGTGGAAGTCGGTGGGAGATTTTTCTCTCTTGCTTTTGTTTATTTTGTTTGGGCTCCGGTTAGTCCATTCACTTTAGTGGATAATTTTTGCTATTTTAGAGAACACTGCTGTCTCCTTTGTTTTGTTATGTGGAGACTTTGGTGTATTTGTGTTCAGTGTTATCTGGGGAAGGGGAGGGTATCCCATTTCGGCTCTTTGCGACCACTTGCATTTTGGTTGTTGTTTTTATTTTTGAATGGTTAATGGCAATATAGAAGACCAGCATTAATGGGTAAGCATGCCTCTTAGATTCATTAGTTGGAATATCAGAGGTATGGGTAACCCTGTTAAGAGATCTAAGGGTTCACACACTTGAAAAGTCTAAATTTTGATATAGCATTTTTACAGGAGACTCGCCTTCGCATTAAAGATCATTATAGGTTATATAGCCCTTGGGTAGGTCAGGTCTTTCATTTAAACTTTAATTCAAAAGCTAGAGGAGTTGCCATTCTCATTAATAAGAAGGTTCAATTCTCTTCGACCAATGTTGTCGCTGATAAGAATGGTAGATACGTCATTGTTGCTGGTACCCTAATGCAAAAAGACGTTTTGTTGGTAAATGTATACGCCCCAAATTTTGACGATGCTAATAGATTGCTGAGTAACATCCCATTCTTGAATACCCATTTGCTGATCCTCGGTGGAGATCTGAATTGTGTTTTTGATCCAATGTTGAATCGATCTAAAATATGTCTAAAATATTTTCAGATTTCATGAAACAGAACAATCTTTTTGATCCATAGAGATTTCGCAACCCTTCAATCAAAAATTTTCCTTATTTTCTCCCAGGTGCACCATTCTTATTCCAGGATTGATTACTTTTTTATTGACAGAACTCTTAATTCATGTGATAATTCGTCTGACTATTCTGGTATTGTAATATCTGATCATTCACCTCTGCTATTGGATATTCAACTTTCTACCTATAAACATAGCCCACCGTTTTGGAGATTTAACTTTCTTCTTCTGGCAGATAAAGAATTTTGTGAATAAATTTCAAGTTCTATGGAGGAGTTTTTGTCCTTCAATCAAAATGATTCAGTCTCATATTCTTTGCTATGGGAGACACTTAAATGCTACCTGAGAGGTCGAATTATTTCTTATTCTGTTCTTGCTAATAAAAAGATTAATACCAGGCTTAAAGAACTTACAGCTGCGATTAGTAACCTTGATCAAAGTTATACACTGAACCCTTCTCCAGAATTACTGAAGCAGCGTCTTGATTTGCAAGGAGAATAAAATTTTATGTCAACTAGAGAGGCCCTAACAGTAACGCTTGTTACTACGCAGTCGTGGCTCATATTATGAATATGACGACAAGGCAAGTTGCTTGTTGGCACATCAGCTATGACGACAAGCCACTTCGCGTTTAATACCTAGTATTAAAAACACTTTTGACACTATTACTACAGATCCCTTGGAAATTAATTCTACCTTCAAAACATTTTACGCTTCGTTATATAAGTCAGAATTTCATACGGACAAAGCTAAAATGAACAAATTTCTTCATAATCTTTCAAACCCTGTTATTGATACTAATATTGCCAGACCATTGGACTCCCCATTTTCCCTTGAAGAAGTATCAAATGCTATAACAGCTATGCAGTCTAATAAATCCCCAGGCCCTGGTGGGTTTCCAATTGAATTTTATAAAACGTTTATTGGTAAATTGGGACCATTGCTTTTATCTGTGTTTAATGAATCCTTGGAAAAGGGTTCCAAAGAACCAACCTCCTGTAGTTCCTACAGGCCATTATCTTTGCTTAATGCGATGCAAAGGTGTTGGCTAAAGTAATTGCATCTCGCCTAGAGGATGTGCTTCCTTGTATTATATCTGAAGAGCAAAATGGCTTTATAAAGGGACGCCAATTGTTTTTTAATACCCATACACTCTTTAATGTTATTTACCTAAAGCATCTATCTGAACTTCCTGAACTTGTGATTTCTTTAGATGCCAAAAAGGCATCGATAGGGTGGAGTGGGAGTACTTGTTTGCAGTTTTAAAGAAATTAAAATTTGGCGATAAATTTATTTCTTGGATTCCTTTATTCGTCCCCTAAAGCCAGTGTTCATACTAATGATGTTTATTCTGATTATTTTGCTCTGGGTCGTGGATGTCGTCAAGGTTGCCCTTTGTCACCTTTACTCTTTGCCATCGCCATCGAGCCTTTGTCTATCACATTGAGATCTTCCTCTGTATTCAAGGGAATCATCCGTAATAGAATTTACCACAAATTATCATTATATGCAGATTATTTGTTATTATACATAACTGATCCTGCACTATCCATTCCTGCTGTTTTGGGTATTCTGGAGAATTTCAGCTCGTTTTCTGGTTATAAATTAAATTTGGGGAAAACTGAGTGTTTTTCCATTAATACGTCAGCATGTCATCTTCAACAGTCCAATCTACCTTTTCATTTTAGTCTATCGGGGTTCAAATACTTAGGGATTAACGTGACTCGTCCTCTATCTGGCCTTAAATCAGCTAATTTTACTCGCCTTATATCAAGTATTACATCTGATTGTAAGGAACCACTACTAGAGGGCACTGTTTGTCCTTTTGTAGTTTATGTTTAGCAGTCTCAGTTTCCCAGAAGGCACTGTGATGCGGGAGCACACCTGAACCGAGGGAGGTCATTAAATCTTCTATAAATAGCTGGTTAGTCTGGGAAACTGGGTCGAGCATTGAACGTTTGTATGTACTGGCAGTTAAGTGTGCATTTTGTTTTGTGTATTGTTTTTCTTTATTTATATGTTGGTTTATTATAGATTGTTATTTTGTAGTTCATGTTATTCCATAACTACAGCCTCTGTGTGTCCCGTAGCCCAGCCTCTGCGTGTCCCGTAGCCTTTTGTTTTGTCTTGTCCTAGAGCCTGGGTATTGGTCAGTTATAGGTCGTATAGTTTGAGTGTTTGTTTGTTTGTTTCTTTGGGAGTCCTGTTTTGGTTATATCCTGAGTAAAGACTCTTTTGTTTAAAAACACCCCTCTGCGCCTATGCCTGCCCTTTTCTGCCCACGGCCATTACCACCCAGTCTTAGACTGATATTCAAAGATGGGGTAATCTCCCCCTTTCATTAATCGGTAAGATTAATGTTGTTAAAATAAATATCTTATCAAGATTTTTATTTGTTTCAGTAAAATCCCCTTTTTTTGCCAAATATTTTTTGACTCGCTAGGCAAGATTATTGGTTCTTTAATTTGGGGAGGGGAGCCACCAAGGGTTCGTAAAACTTTACTGCAGAGATGCAAATTCATTAAAGGACTTGCATTACTCAATTTCCTAGCTTACTACTGGGCTGCTCACATACATAAACTTTGCAATTGGTTAAAATCTTCTGGATCATCTTGGTGTAAATTGGAGCTATCATTCTGTGAGAGATCTTCTATACCAGCTCTGCTCTATGCCTCTTTGTATACTGATAATCAGGTGGTTCTTAACACACTCAAGATATGGTTTCAGTTTGGACGGCACTTTAAATTTCTAATTGCATCTTCCTCGGGTCCTCCAAACGATAACCATTTGTTTTCACCATCACTCTTGGACTCGACATTCTCAGTGTGGTGTGACACGGGTATAAAACAATTTAAATATTTATATGTGGATGGTGTCTTCGATAGTTTGGCCAATTCGTCATCTCATTATGGTCTCCCCATTACCCATCTGTTTCACTATTTTCAAATTTGAAATTTTGTTGCCATGTGTTTCCCTAATTTCCCCTCTTTACCTCTAGAACAGCAGTGGGAAACTATGCTACTATTTACTCTACATCATAGAGGAACCATTTCGAAACTCTATGATGCTATCCTGTTTCTTAGTAAACACTCAAATGTTAAGCTAAGTGTACATGGGATGGGGAACTAGGAATTCAAATACACGAGAAGTCCTGGGAACAGGCTATAGCGAGGGTACGGTCTTCCACCTCTTGTGCTCGTCTTGGACTTATTCAATTTAAGGTCATACACAGGGCACATTTCTCCAAATCTAGACTCTCTGAAATGTATCCAGAAGTGGAAAACATGGTGATAAATGCCATGGCTCTCCTTGTCACCTTAGCCACATGTTTTTTCTGTGTCCTGAGCTGGAAGGTTTCTGGACAGGTTACTTTGCTATTTGTTCAGCTGTTCTTGGGGTAACTCTCCAACCTTGTCCTCTGATATATGGATTCTATATTCTGCTATGTTTGGGATTCCTGATCGCTCACTTACACGAGAACTCTAGAGAGAACTGATTGGCCGAGCTCTCTCAGAAGGGAGGGATGATAGGTACTTCGTGCTCCCACATTAATCACGACTCTACAGCCAATCAGGGGCGTCTGTGAGCTTGCGCACGCAGAAGGAGCGGCTAGCTTTTTCCTCCAAATGTGTTACTCCGCCCCTAATGGTGTGTGAGCAAGCAGTTCAAAAAGATGCGGTCGGCTGGTGTCACGCGGTTCGGAGGAAGCACGTGATAGTCTTCGGCCCTCCCGGCTGAATGGTAGTAGTAGCCTTAATGTGGGAGCCCCCTAGTGACGGGGAGGAATTGGCCACAAATCGGGGAAAAATAAAAAATATATATTAAAAAAAAATGAGAGTGGGGAAGACAGCATCTAAACATACCCATTTACTGTAATAATCTATGTCCATGAGTCCCCCACATCTGCTCATTTAACTAAGGTAAATCAATTTACTAAAATGCTTGGCTAAATAAATAGGTTTTTAGCCTAAAACTAAACACTGAGACTGTGTCTAAGTCCCGAACACTATTTGGAAGGCTATTCTATAACTTTGGGGCTTTGTAAGAAAAAGCTGTAGTTTAAATAATATGTGGTACTGATAAGCAGCCTGCATCCTTTGATCGAAGTAGGCGTGGTGAAGTAAGACACTAGCAGTTCACTCAAATACTGCGGTGCAAGACCATTTAATGCTTTATACGTCAATAGTAGTATTTTAAAACTGATGCGGAATTTCACAGGAAGCCAATGCAATGTGGATAAGATAGGGTTGATGTGGTCGTAGCTTCTGGTTCTAGTGAGGACTCTCGCTGCTGCATTCTGGACTAACTGAAGCTTGTTTATGCATCTTGTTGAACAACCAGACAGTAAGGCGTTACAATAATCCAACCTAGAGGTGATAAAAGCATGAACTAGTTTTTCTGCATCATTTGGTAACAATATATTTATTATCTTGGCAATATTTCTGAGGTGAAAGAATGCTATCCTGGTAATATTATCTACATATTCTTCAAATAAAAGGCTGGAATCTATAATCACACCAAGGTCTTTTAATGTTGCACTTGATGGAACAAAAAGGCCATTGAAAATCACAGTTACCGCATTTACACTACACTGGTGCTGGTGCCAGGTGCCGGTTCTGGTGCTCGGCCGGTGCTGGACTGGGAACCACCGAGAACCGGTCTGCATTTACACTAGACAAGAGCTCAGCGGGAGTTGCATGATAATATGTCACAGGCCACGCCCACTAAACAGAAATGAACATGAGCGGTCCGTTTACTGTTTATTCTCCAAACTATGAAAATGTATTTCAGTATCCAAAGGCAGCTTATTCAACGTGTTATAACCGCTGAAAGAGATCGACATAGACAATTAGCTTATTCACTATTTGGTCAGCACTATCCTCATACACTTTTTTTTAAAGCACTTTCCAATTTCTGCTGAATCCCGGCGGATGTCCAAATTGCTAAAAGCACTTTTGTTTCGTCCGCGCTCCACATTAACGGACTTTGGGTCTCCAGCCATTTTTTTTTTACCACTCCCTATAATTCCGCCCACTGCTCGTGACGTCATGGGTTCTCGTGTCTAGACCAGCAGAGTTTAGGGGCCGGTTCGGTGCTTATTTTAGGGCACCGGCACCGATTTTTTTCTGTGGAAAAACACGGCACTGGTTCCAAAATTGGGAACCTGCAAGGGAACCAGAGCAGTGGAAAAGAGGCAAGTGTGATCAAAAAGCTTACTTGTAGCTGCTTGTGGTCCTATGACTAAAACTTCTGTCTTATCAGGATACACACATTGCTCAACTTTAGTGAACTGTTTTTTCTCGTCTGGTTTTGCTGAAACATATAATTGTGTGTCATCAGCATAACAATGAAAACTAAAACCATGTTTATGAATTATGTTGCCCAGAGGAAGCATGTAAAGGGAAAATAGCAGTGGGCCTAAAACTGAACCCTGTGGAACACCAAACTCCACTTGAAAACATGAGGAACGGTCACCATCTAAATCTGATGATGATCAGTCAAATAGGATCTCACAAGAGGGCCGTTCCCTCAATTCCTGGGAATAGGAGTCACAAGAGGGCCTTTCCCTTAATTCCTACTACATTTACTTATCTATGAAAGAGAATACTATGATCAATTGTGTCAAAAGCTGCACTGAGGTCAAGTAACACAAGTATGTGATGCAACCCTAATCAGAGGTCAGTGTATGTGTAGTGAGGGTGCTTGGGAGTAGTGTGCGTGTGAATAGTTTGTGCAGAATGTTTGTGTCATAGTCATGTCATCATCATGCCAATGTCATACTGCTTGAGTTCTAAAAAAAATAAATAAATAAATGAACCGGGTCACAGATTCATAATTATCAGGGAACATTATAAGGCAGGGATCTGCTGCATTAATATTGCTAGTTTGTGGCTGTTTTGGAGAAGACTGAATATGCTGATCTGGGAGTCAAGATTATGTTTACTTTGCCAGAAGTGAAAGTGAAAGTCTGACTATCTATATAGATAGTAAAAAACTACCACTAGCAAGATAACATGGCTAATACGTTTTCAGAAGAGGATTTCTCCTGTCCTGTGTGCTTTGAAATCTTTAAGGATCCTGTTCTCCTGCAGTGCAGTCACAGT
Source organism: Clarias gariepinus (assembly GCF_024256425.1). Taxonomy (NCBI): domain Eukaryota; kingdom Metazoa; phylum Chordata; class Actinopteri; order Siluriformes; family Clariidae; genus Clarias; species Clarias gariepinus. The sequence continues at coordinate 12,861,192 of NC_071104.1, forward strand.
GTGTGTAAAGCATGTCTTGACCAGTACTGGGAAACCAAAGGATCTAAAGAATGTCCTGTTTGCAGGAAAAAGTCGCCAACAGGTGATCTAGCCATGAACTTCGCTTTAAGAAACTTGTGTGAGACTTTCTTACAGGAGAGAAATCAGACATCTTCAGCAGCGTGTGAAACAGTCTGCAGTCTGCACAGCGAGGAACTCAAACTCTTCTGTCTGGATGATCAAGAGCTGGTGTGTGTGGTGTGTCAGACATCAAGAAAACACACTGACCACAAAGTCTGCCCCATTGAAGATGCAGTTACAGACTGTAAGGTAAAAATATTTCATTTGTAATATTGTACTTGTAATGTAATCTGAAAATGGTTATGGGGGTAGAAAGTCTAATAAATCGAACACGTATAGATTCACTTTCACCACTATTGCAAATTTGAATAACCACCATCTTAACTATTTCCTGCAGAAACAAAAGCATGTTCATGTTCAACTAAAGTAGTAGTGTACGCCAGCAAACCCACATCCTTTAAGATGAAGCTTTTCCTAATTATCTTTTAAATAGACCCAGTCATTATGTTTATGACTTTTAATTCAATACCTGTTAAGCAGTTGTTTTGAAAAGGACAGGAATTTTAGTCTGAAGTTTGGACACGTTAATCCTAGGTTTTTTAAAAGTAGAAATTCAATGTAAAAACTTTAAGGAATTTCTTAAATGCTAAAAGTAATAGTTTTTTTTTATTACTTCACAAAGGTGGAAATTATTAATCTTTTTAAGGGTCCATACTTATGTCCAATTATGTTTAGTTATGTCCAAAATAATTCATTCATTATTTACTCATTCATCTTCACCACTATACGGTGAGTGAACCCAAAGATTATCCTGGGTTTAAGCTCTGTGCATTGTAAAAAGGAATCTTAGGAGATCAGCCATTTCTGAAGTATACACAAACCAGCCCAATGGCACAAACAACCAGACCACAGTCATCGTCAAAAAGATCACATTTCCCATTCTGATGTCTGATTTAATGAATTCATGCAATGACTCTTAAATCATTTGTTGATTGTATAATTGCATGGATCACAAAGTGCGTTGGTCTTTCCAGTAAGGCGAATTTTATTAGTTGCTTATTGCATCATCACGTCATCCCACAGATACGCATAAGCACACATGCACTGATCGCTGTTTATGCTATTATTATAATTATCATAATTATATGCAGAACTAAATTGTCAATTTAAATACAAGTCTGTATAAATTCAGTCACTTATTTGAGAATTTTAATATGATCCCTTTTAAGTATGTTTTTTCTTAAAGTCTCTTCCTATGGTCATCTCAGTGAGATTTTTCTTGCCGGCTTGCCATCATGGTATGTCATCACAGACATACTGATAGTTACAAGTTATTTTCTATAAAACAGGTTTGCAACAATCTACACTGTTAAAGCACTATTCAATATAAATTGAATTTAACTGAATATTTTAAATAGTCTTCATGGAGTGTGCTGACTTGTTCCAGGAGGACATCAGTGCTAAACTAAAGCTCCTACAGGAAAACCTGGAGATCTTTCATGACTGTAAACTAAACTGGAGTCTGACTGCCGACCACATTAAGGTTTAAAACAACAATATTTAGACATTATATTAATATTCAGCATTTTTGCATATTTGGGTTACATTTCATCTAATTATCTCTTCACTGCAGATCCAGTCTCAACACACTGAGCAGCGGATTAAGGAGGAGTTTGAGAAGCTTCACCAGTTTCTACGAGATGAAGAAGCAGCTAGGATCGCTGCACTGAGAGAGGAAGAGGAGCAGAAGAGTCAGATAATGAAGGAGGAGATTGAGAAGCTGAGCACAGACATATCATCTCTTTCAGACACAATCAGAGACATAGAAGAGGAGATGAGAGCTGAAGATGTCTCGTTTTTACAAGTGAGGATCATTTAATCAGTATTTATCCTGAGAAAGTAAAATTTATTTCCATCATCAGAAACATCACATTTTAGTGGTATAAAAATGTAAATAATATTCACTGATGTTTGCTTTGTTGTTTTACAGAACTACAAGTCCACAGTGAAAAGGTGAGTGATGTGGAGTTTTTCTCTCTCGTTCTGTGTTTCTGAATCCAAACCAACAGCAACACTGACTCCTGAGTGTTTTTGCAGAGCCCAGTGTACACTGCAGCATCCAGAGGAGCTTTCAGGAGCACTGATCCATGTGGCAAAACATATGGCCAACCTGAAGTTTAGAGTCTGGGAGAAGATACAGCACAAAGTCCAATACAGTAATGTACCTTATCTCTCATTGTTTATTTTTTCTTGTGTTAGGTTTGTTATACCGTGTACAAGGTCATGCAGTTGCACCCTCTAGCTGACTGATGGGTGGTTTGGCTTAAGTTTTGGCCAGTGTGTTAAACAAATTAACTTACAAAATGAATTGTTATAATTTCTTTTTAGTTTTATAATTTAATTCAACACAGAAATTATTTGATTTTAAAGAATACTAAGGCAGTTCTAGAAGCAGGGATGAAAGCTCAGGCCATGATCCTACCTCCACTGTGCTTGACTGATGAGCTTGTATGCCTTGGCTCATTAGCAGAGCCTTTCTTTTTCCAAGCTTTCTTATTTCCATATTTTTTGGTAGCAGTCTAACTTGGTTCCAGACCTTTTGTAGCTTGTTTTGCCGAATTCCGATTTTTCATTCTAAATTCTACTGCTGATGAGTTGTTTGCATAATGTGATATTATCTCCATATTTTCTGTTTTCTGGATTGTGATATTTTTACCAGTGTCCAGTGCTTGTGCAAATATTTTGATTAAGTTTCCCTATTTTCTTAGCCATTCTGCCCTAGACAGCCTTCTGTTTTTTCTTTTTAATAGCAAATGCAGTCCTCACCCAGAGCTCAAACAAAGGGGGTGGGGGGAGATTCACTCAATCACACATCTTCTACACCGCTTTATCCTGTATTCAGGGTCGCAGGGATGTGGAGCCTATACCAGGAGGCTTAGGGCATGAGGCAGGGTACACCTTGGACAGGATGCCAATCCATCGCAGGGCACACACATACACACACCTATTCACACACTATGGGCAATTTGGGAATGCCAATTAGTTACCAAAAGTAACTACCTGGAGGAAACCCACCAAGCACAGGGAGAACATGCAAACTCCATGCACACAGCGACGGGAATCGAGCCTGGCCGGAAACTGAATCCGCACCCTGCAAGGTGCAAGTGCTAACCACTACACCACCACGCCTGAGCACTTAACTATTTATACAATTAGTGTAAGGGTCAATAACTGTCAGTCATATATTCGAGCATTTTCTCTTACTTAAAAAATGGGTGAATGGGGAAGTCTAAACCAAAGATTTTTTCAGCAAATAAAAGAAAAATGCTAATTCAAGAAAACAGCCTTTTATGTTAGCTTGAGTTTTTTTTCCACTGTTTTTTTTACACCACTATTTAATACTGGCGTTTATTATCTTTTGGTATGTTTCTTCCCTTAGTGCCTGTTACACTGGACCCAAACACTGCTAATCCTTTTCTCAATGTATCTGATGATCTGACCAGTGTGACAGTCAGGAAAATGGAACAGAAGCTGCCAGACAATCCAGAGAGACTAGATGCTTGCTTATGCATCCTGGGCTCTGAGGGGTTTAACTCAGGGACGCACTGGTGGGAGGTTGAAGTTGGAGATTGTTCAGCCTGGTCACTGGGTGTGATGACAGAATCTGCTCAGAGGAAGGGAGAGATAAACTCCAGAAGTGGTCTCTGGTATATGTGGTATTATGATGGTCAATATGGAGGAGGTCCTACACCCCAACCACATAGTCTCTTCTCCTTGGAAGAGAAGCTTCAGAGGATCAAAGTGCAACTGGACTGGGACAGAGGAAAACTGTCATTTTCTGACCCTCTTACTGGCACACATATACACAGTTTCTCAGACACATTTACAGACAAATTACTTCCATATTTGGCTGTTGGTTCTGAAGAATCTTCTGTGAAGCTCCTTCCTATTCAGAACTATGGAGAGTAGACCACTTTGGGTATATGTAAGCTCAGGCAGTGGGTATTTATTTAAAGCCTGAACTGTTTTTACCCAAATTTAAAATAGGGATCTTACATGTTTTGGCTAACACACATTATGTTTAATTACATAAATCATGCAAATTTATGGTGTCAAACCACATACCTTCTACAGACTGTAGATTTGTTGGGTACAAATGTTCATATTCACTTGAATCACTGTCAAATGTCTGAATCACTCCACTTCATCGAACAGTAATTTGTAGTCAAATTCAAAAACACATATGGCACAAGTTTTGTTAAGCATACGTTTTCACATATGATCTAAAACTGTAATGAGGGGAGTCAAGATTGACAAGAGTTAGCTTTTCTCTCGCTAAATAGGTAAAAAAAAAAAAAAAAAAAAAAAATATATATATATATATATATATATATATATATATGTTATTAAAAATCACTTTGACCCAGGCTTCGTCTGAACTGCTACTCACTGCTGAAACATGGGCCAAAGCTATTGGCACAACTGGATCAGGTCAGCAAAGATCAGTCTCTGATTATTGTGTTTTTCCCCCCTTTATATGGTACTCAGGTGGGTTTGGAGCTCAGCTGCAGGTTTCCTGTCACATGTGCTATGAAGCACCTGAAGAGGTGGATGCCTGAATAGTGCATTGAACTGAAGAAAAACACAGAAGGAGAATAGGAAGATGATTATAGAGCACAAATTACATTGCAACCTAAGCACAATATCATAAATATGGACACCCTTTTTCATGCAGCCTCAAATTTAACAATATCTAAGTCATAATCAAATTAGTGGTCTGAATTTGAATTTAGTGCATTATTTGACAGGTAGTACTATTGGTATATGTCTAAGTATAAGCAGATTCTTTGATACTTTTTTATTTTTTTAATAAAATAAGAATAAAAGATATGATTCTAATTATTTCTCAGAGTATGACTGTGTGCACATCCTATCCTATCTAATCTTATTAGACTATCTAGTCCATCTACAATTCCTGGTTTCTCCCACCACTTGAAAACTGAATATCCTATATAAAAACTAAGCAAACTGCAGGACAGGACTGGGGCTGGGAAAATAAAGTTAGCCAGGGTCTCTAACCTGAGAGAACCAGAGAAATAGCCTTGGCTGCAAAGCAACTGATTTTATTACATAGCATACATAAGAACACACTCTACAGTTCTTTTAAAAAGACATTTAAAAACATCTGTAAAGCTGCATGTGAGGTTTTTGACAGTATAGCCCACCTCTCTTATGTGCATGTGTAAACATGATTTATTTAGGTCATTCCCAGATGTCTATAATACATTAATCACTGCTGAGTTACTTCTTAGAAATCCCTCCAGATGCATCAGTACAGACACTATTCTTATGGTATAACTCAACAATATAAACTGATATACATGTTGTATTAAATTTTTAGATAAAACTCAATATACAGTGGCATCCAAAAGTTTGTACACCCCTGGTATTGCTTTAGTCTTGTCAAATTTAAGAGTAGAAATAGGAAAGAAGCACCATGCAAAAGTTTGAGCAAGAGAGCTGAACTCTAATATAATGTTTACCAAGGGCTCAGACCATGTTTCGCTTGTTTGGGCTACTGGGTTGCTGACGATCATCAATTATGAAAGGGCCAGGTGATGCAAATGTTTAAGCTTTATAAAACACTTTGAATAATTGATGCCCAAATAAAAATAATTGATGCCCAAAAGCAGGAGGATGCTATAAGACAATAGGCAGATGATGTTTGTCTTGTAGTTTTACTATCATTTTAATAAACAATGGTAGTTAACTGAGTCTGTGGAGGTCATGTTGAGATCGGGAGACATAAAGGTTCTTAAGGCACGAGGCAGGGCACACCCTGGATGGGGTGGCAATCCATCACAGGGCACACACATGCACACACTCACTCACACACTATGAGCAATTTTGGGAACGCCAATAAGCCTAATCAGCACGTTTTTTAGACTGTAAACGGGAATTAAACCCAAACACTGTAAATGCAAGGCAATAGTGCCAGCTGTATCTATACAGTAATTAAATTTGGGTTTCAAATTATTACTATTATTTTTTTTTAAACAGATATGTTTGATTTGATTTGTGTGTTTCTCCATCCCTACCTAAAGGGAGCCATGCAGTAGAGCTTTAAGTCTTTATTTTGTGCAGCTAGCTCACATCTTCTGTACACTTTGTTTTATCAAATGAGGTCAAAAAGTCCTATTTTTAAAGATTTGTCACAGATGCTGCAGCGTTCTACTGTGCAGCGACACCTGCCTAAATATGACCCTTCCTGCAGCCTTACCGCAACATTCAGTGTCAGGATTTTAAAAATCAACATCTAAACAAGAGTGGTAAAAAAAAACTCCTGTAAAGTGATTTTGGGTGTAAAAAGCAAAATTATGTTTTTGGGGGAAAAACAAGTACATAGAAAATCAGTAATCTGGATGGAATGCCAGTCCATCACAGGGCACTTTCACGCACTCATTCACACCTAGAGCCAATTTATCTTCTTAGTAAAATGTTCTTGAGCAGTGGAAGGAACCCAAAATAATGAACATGCAAAATAGAACAAAAACAGGTGCAGAATTATAGAATGGCACTCAGGACCCTGGTGTTGTGAGAAAGCAATGTTACCTGCTAAGCCAACTGGCTGCCCCGATATTTTTTCCTATTTAAGCATGTTTTACACAAGTAACTTCTGCCTCTAGAGCAGTGGTTCTCAAACATTTTCTGTCATTCCCCACTTAAGGAGGTAGCCCACTTGTCAACAAAATGATAACGAAAACGGCCAAGTGTACTATTTATTGAAATATCAATTTCTAAACCAATAAGATCAAATAACGCCAAGTTTAAAACAGATAAAATACACGTGCAATTGTTATAACAGGCTTACTTCGTCACTTATCTAGAGCTTTCTTTCAAAGAAGTCGAGTGGCTTATTAACGTGACTGGGGTGTGTTGTCTCTAAGTGTCTTCCTACTTTGTTGGGTCTCATGCTGTCTGCTGCCAGCGGTTTAAGACACAAAACACACACGGGTCTCTCCTCTGCCCTTACCATCCCCACCATGAATCGAAGCGCAACATATAGGCTTCATCATAGGCTTTTTGGTTAAATAGGCTGATGATGCTGAATCACCTGCTTTTTTGTGGTCCATGTAACAAATGTATCCATTGAAGTTATTATGCTCACAGTACGCTACTGACCCGGTGTTATGCTCTAAAATGCCCCCCCCGCCACAGATTGCCTCCCCTACATAATCTCTTTCAAATAATATATTAGAACATAAATTCATGGGTTTATGGTTTACAAATTACAACAAACGAATTTAATTATAAAATAAGCAATATAAAAAAATGTTTTATAGTGGCAGGGGGGCACTTTAGTGTATAACACCTGTTTGTGTCCGCGGTAAAGTTAGTTTGATATTCACATCTCTGAATTCAATAGCTGCGTAAATAAACCCGCGAATAAGATACCCAGATATATTTCCTCTCCACATTGTCTTTCAGCTCCATCCGCCTTAAATTATACATGTTTAAAAGCATAAACACCATTATACTCTACGGCGCAACGAATCATTTAGGGATCATCGCAAAATGCTGCACAGCAACAAAAAGCGTAGAACGATATTGATCTTCCCTTCTGTTCAGCGCCTGAAGAATCAAAAAGCAACTTTGTTGCCGCACTGGAAACTAGAAATGCCAGACTAGTACTGCCTGATAAAATATTAATGTTTAACAAAAATACAGAAACATCAGCATACACATTGGAATAAATGAAATTACATATATAATACCGAATGTTTCCTTATATATTGTTCCTCTGCAATTAACATGCCAACGTTAAACCGTTATTGTTGCACTATGGTTCCACTTTTTCTCTGATGTTATTTTAATTTACTTGTATTAATGATCCATTTCTTTGCGTGTGATTGTTTGGTTTCGAGTGTCTGATCTTTATTGTCAGTGAAGAAAAGCATGAATTAGAATAGGTACTTTCCTATTATTTTCCACTAATTCCCTTCCGTTCATTGCGCCCCACCTGTCATGTCTGTATTCCCCACTAGGGGGCGCGCCCCACACTTTGAGAACACACTTAGAGGGACTGTCAAGTAACTGAGAGGTTGTCACACACATGACAATAGAGGGCAGTAATTGGTCAAATGACCTGCTCTATGTTCTAGACCTACAAAGAAAAAGTTATCCAGGAGAAAACGCATGTTGATCTGTGTGTACATGTGCTTAAATTTTACCTTACAAGAAAGGGCTGTGGGAAACAGGTGTTTGTTTTATCCTTAATAAAATCATGAAGCTGCATGAGAAGGGACAACAGAGACCCTCGAGGAGTTTTGTCAATCTTAGTCACCACCAGCTTTAAACAAAGAGAGAAAAAAAATCAATCAGTAAAATATGTTTCGTTTATACAATACTTATAATGGGGTCACACTAAACAATACCCTATTTTTATAAAATTCAGTACACAAAAGCATGGTGAGCAACTGAAGCAATGATATTTAACATCAACAGGATTTAGCAGATGTGTCCGGAATGACATAGAATTGTCTCCATCAAAATCTTAAAATCATGTTGTCTTGCTAATGAAAAACTTTATCATGGCCAATATAATAATGGTGAGCTGCCACCTGCTGGTCTTTCATGGTTTATGCATGGGAGAGAAAAACACCTACTGCATAGGGAATGCCAAACTCTTCACACATTTCCACAGCAACCAAATCAAACTTCTGCAGACCTGCACCTCCATCAACCAGCAAAAACGTCCTCATAAGACTAACAAAAATAAATAAATAACACATCACCATACCTCCTATCACCCATTCATCCTCACACTTCTGCTCTGAACTTCTGATCACACCTACTTTTTTCGCTCTTGAAGGTATGGCTCGACTATGTCCACAAAGTCTTCCGGGGCTCTGTATCCATAGCCAGGCATGTCAACCAGAGTAAATGCCTTTCCCACTGTGAAGAAATTCAGCTTTTTTGTGTGTCCCTACATAACAACAAAGAATAAATGACTGCGTCAGTCTGGACCACAGATAAAAAACAGGAGTAAAAGGTAGGGAAGTTTTTTCCCCCCCCATCAAGCAATTAGGAATTTATTAAAAGGTTTTCTTACCGGCGTTTTGGAAACCCGTATTTCAACCTCTGGTGCGAGAGAGAACAGTGCCCGAATGAGCGATGATTTCCCAACATTGCTTCTGCCTATGAAACACACCTGCAGATCAACCACACACACAAAAAACAAGGCCTTCCTTACAACAAAACACATAAACAGTACTATGTAATTTTATATAACATACACACATTAATATTTAAAAAAAGGAAAAATCTCCATTGGATTTACTCTTATAATTAATATGTGATCTTCCTTGGTATACAACATATATTCTCACTCATCGTCTATACCGCTTTATCCTGTATACAGGGTCGTGGGCGGTCTGGAGTCTGGCCTAATCCATTATAGGGCACACATATGCACACTATGGGCAATTTTGGAAACGGCAATTATTTATTATTATTTGGAAATATTTATTACATCACAAATATTTTAGTATAAAAAGTTTTAATGCACATGTTTGGTTCTTAAATGAGGACTAACTTTGCACTTTACAACATGGACAATACCACTGCTGCTGTCACACACATCTCATTTCACACTTGAAAAAACACATGTTTCACTCATATGGCTCATACCTACATGCCATATTTTTCCTTCTTATATCTATTTGATATTGTGCATTCCATATAATTAAAAAATACATTTTACAGATTTTAAATTATACATTTTATTTATTTCTATTGTTTTATTGTAATTGTACATCTGCATATTTGTAGATTTCATATTTTATATATTTTTTTTATTATTATTATTTTTCTTCTATTATTGCAGGAAAATATACACTATATGGACATAAGTATTTGGCCAAACCTGCAATGACATTTCATCCAAATACGTATACGTCAATAAGGACTTGGGCCTCACTTTTGCAGTTACAACAGCTTCCACTTTTTTTTTGGAAGGATGTCCACAATATAAGAGTGTTTCTGTGGGAATTCGTGCCCATTCATTTTGTAGAGCATTTATGAGGTCGGGCACTGATGTTGGATGAGAAGGCCTGGCTCACAATCTCTCTGTTCTGGTTCATCCCAAAGGTGCGCTGTGCAGGCAAGTCAAGTACTTCTACACCGAATTCATCAAACCATGTCTTTATAAGTCCTTGCCTTTGTGCACTGGGGAACAGTCATGTTGGAATAAAAAAAGGGCATTTCCCCAAACTTTTACCACAAAGTTGAAGTTATGGCATTGCCCAAGATGGTAGGCTTGGTAGGCTGAAGCATTAAGATTGCCCTTCACTGGGGATAAGGGGCCTGATTAAAATAACTGAATTCAATAATAAACAGATTTAGCAAAATACTTTTGTCCATATAGTGGATCTATCTTTCTATCTTCTTATTCTCTCTTACCTTTACTGTTTAAGGTCATTTAAGCATTTCACTGCATATTATAATATACGGTGTATGGTTCAAATACAATTTTAATTGAATGTGTTCCTGAATCTGCAATGGACTGGCACCCTGTCCTGGGTGTACCCTTCCCTACAGTCGTGACCAAAAGTTTTGAGAATGACACAAAATATTAGTTTTTTTACAAGGTTTTCTGCTAAACTGCTTTTAGATCTTTGTTTCAGTTGTTTCTGTGATGTACTGAAACATAATTACAAGCACTTTATACGTTTCAAAGGCTTTTATCGACAATTACATGACATTTAGTGTCAGTATTTGCAGTGTTGGCCCTTCTTTTTCAGGACATCTGCAATTCGACTGGGCATGCTCTCAATCAACTTCTGGGCCAAATCCTGACTGATAGCAACCCATTCTTTCATAATCACTTCTTGGAGTTTGTCAGAATTAGTGGGTTTTTGTTTGTCCACCCGCCTCTTGAGGATTGATCACAAGTTCCCAATGGAATTAAGATCTGGGGAGTTTCCAGGCCATGGATCCAAAATTTCAACGTTTTGGTCCCCGAGCCACTTAGTTATCACTTTTGCCTTATGGCACGGTGCTCCATCGTGCTGGAAAATGCATTGTTCTTTACCAAACTGTTGTTGGATTGTTGGAAGAAGTTGCTGTTGGAGAGTGTTTTGGTACCATTCTTTATTCATGGCTGTGTTTTTGGGCAAAATTGTGAGTGAGCCCACTCCCTTGGATGGGAAGCAACCCCACACATGAATGGTCTCAGAATGCTTTACTGTTGGCACGACACAGGCTCACCTTTTCTTCTCCGGACAAGCCTTTTTCCAGATGCCCCAAACAATCGGAAAGAGGCGTCATCTGAGAATATGACTTTGCCCTAGTCCTTAGCAGTCCATTCACCATACTTTCTGCAAAAGATCAATCTGTCCCTGATGTTTTTTTTGGAGAGAAGTGGCTTCTTTGCTGTCCTTCATGACACCAGGCCATCTTCCAAAAGTCTTCGCCTCACAGTGCGTGCAGATGCGCACACCTGCCTGCTGCCATTCCTAAGCAAGCTCTGCACTGGTGGCACTCCGATCCCGCAGCTAAATCCTCTTTAGAAGACGATCCTGGCGCTTGCTGGACTTTCTTGGATGCCCTGAAGCCTTCTTAACAAGAATTGAACCTCTTTCCTTAAAGTTCTTGATGATCCTGTAAATTGTTAATTTAGGTGCAATGTTAATAGCCACAATACCCTTGACTGTGAAGCCATTTTTATGCAATGCAATGATGGCTGCACGCGTTTCTTTGCAGATCACCATGGTTAACAATAGAAGAACAATGATTTCAAGCATCACCCTCCTTTTTACATGTCAAGTCTGCCATTCTAACCCAATCAGCCTGACATAATGATCTCCAGCCTTGTGCTCGTCAACATTCTCACCTGAGTTAACAAGACGATTACTGAAATGATCTCAGCAGGTCCTTTAATGACAGCAATGAAATGCAGTGGAAAGGTTTTTTGGGGGATTAAGTTAAATTTCATGGCAAAGAAGGACTATGCAATTCATCTAATCACTCTTCATAACATTTTGGAGTATATGCAAATTGCTATTATAAAAACTTAAGCAGCAACTTTTCCAATATTTGTGTCATTCTCAAAACTTTTGGCCACGACTGTATGCTCCAAGTCTCCTGGAATAGGTTCCAGGCCCACCCTTTATACAGGATAAAGTGGTATAGACGATGAGTGAGTGTATTCCTGAATGGTTTTCCTATATGCAATAATAATCTGGTAAGTCCCTCACCTCTGGCTGTGAGAGCTCAGGCATGTGGTCTATGCGCACAGCTGATGACGAGTAGACTATCTGGTGTTTGGGAGATGGAGTGAATAGTCTCTCTGCCCACTCCATGGCTTCCAGATTGGGCTGAAAGAGTTTAAACCGTGTCTTGTCTACCTGTGGCGACAGGTGCGACTCCAGACTGCGGAAAGGGTCCAGGAGCCCCAGGCGCTTCTTCTCCGGCAGCAGGGAGACACGGCGCAGGGACGCGAGCGCGTGCACCTGATGTGTGTGCACAAGCCGGGTACACTTGTGCACGTGCAGCAGGTTCGGCAAGCTCATGCTTGTGCGGACAAAACCTGAAAGTATATTTCAACCTTTGAAACCTGTCCGAGAGTGAGTTTGTTTGTTTGCTTGTTTTTACTTCGACGTTATGTCCCAGATTTCTTCATATACTAAAGTACAATAAACATCCATAGGTGTATACTAGTTAGAATCCACATTATTAAATGATAATGGTTGGCCGTTCCGAATATGTCAAAAACATATCTTGCAATATCATAAAGTAGTCGTTTGATAATGAGACGTGATCTCAGAGTCTACCTTAAGGTATTATATAACGCCTTCTCGCACGCAATTTCCAAAGAAACGGAACCGTTCGGAACTCGGAAAACCTGTCTTACATGGCGAAAACGGCTCTGGACCTTATTTAGTCATATAACTTACTGTTGACACAAAAAACAAGCACTGGCGAATCGCATGGCAATATGTTGAAGGTTTGGTGTTTCACCCATATAAACCCTGAGGAAACAAATCTACGTTTCAGCAGTTCCGGTGTTGCGAACGTGGTTGAGGTTCCTGTGTTATGCGCCCCCCGGACTGCACCCCTACATAATCTCTATCAAATATTATATTAGGACATACATTTATAGGTATATTATATCAAATATATTACTATTATAATTAGCCCTAGGCACGTGACAGCCGTCAAGACGATTAATACAAATTCTCATATAATGTTTATTTTATGGCACATTTTTTATGGCATATTCCTTATTTTATAATCAAATTCATTTGGTGTAATTTGTAATGTGTAAACCATAACCCTGTGACTTTATGTTCTAATATATTATTTGAATGAGATTGTGTAGGTGGGGCAATTCGTGGCAGGGAGGCATTTTAGAGCATAACACCAACCTAGTTGCATTTTCTGGAGTTTATTCAAATGGTGATTGTAAATAAAATATAACCCAGATATAAACAAGCTAGACAAAATTCAGTGCCAGAAAGCAGCAGCACTACTGTTACGGTTGCTGTGTTAAACTCAGTGATTGTACGAGGCTCAGGAACCTGCCTCAGACTACAGCAGGGGTCTCCAAATCCAGTCCTGGAGGGCCAGTGTCCAACACAGTTTGGTGATTCTTCTTCTCAAACACAGCTGATTTAACTAATCTGTTACTTACTAGGTTCAGGGGGTTTGTTTATGTGTTAGTGAATTACAGTCTGTGTTGGTCACTGGCACTCCAGGACTGGATTTGGAGACCCCTGCACTAGAGAGTTTCTACTTTTCATCCGAAGAGAAAGATGCCAGTTGAAGTGGTTTGAAAACTGTAACCCTTGTGTGGCCCTCAGGTCAAATGTATCATGGATTTATCATGGAACGTATACTTTTTCTCACCCTAAACTAAGTGGTCCAGGGTTATTTTCTGTATGAAGATGTACAGTACAAGGACAGAAAATGTTGAATGTGTTTCTTATACAACCTTTGTAAAGTTCATTGTTGTTTTTAAACAAAAGAATAATAAATGGTTGAAAGAAACACATAAAACAGACAGGTCATGGTAAAAATTAAACTAAATCATGTTTAATTTCGTGTCAAAAAATATTATAAACAGTTGTGTGCATGGAAGTGCATTTTCTCCCTGTGCTTGGTGGCTTTCCTCTAGGTACTCCTGTTTCCTTCCACAGTCCAAAGACATGCAGATTATGCTAAATGGTGTTTCCACCAAATGTGTGTATGTGTGTGCCCTACAATGAATTGGCACCCCGTCCAGGGTGTATCCCACTACGTCCACTACTGTAAGTCTTATGGGATATGCTCCAGGCCCCCGAGACCCTGTACACAGGTTAAAGTGGTATAGACAACTGAGTGTGTTAAAAAAGACTTCCACATTGTAGATTGCACCTAGTTGCTAGCAAAGGAACCATGGCCAGGAATATACCTGGCCCAAAATTCTGGACCCATAGACATTTTTCACACAAAACTGGATGACACGCTCATTTTTTTAAATATCTAGCATTAGTCAATTTTAAATAATAAACAGATTTCTTTTTAATATTGTAAGAGTTACAATAGAGACCACATATACAGTACACTGTATTTATGTCATTCATCCATGTCGGTGATGATGCAAAACCTCAACCTGCATGGCAAAAATAATAAACTAACAGGTGTAACAGGTCTGCACAGGGGATGTTGTATGAGGAATGTTTGTATTTATATATTTCCTAGTTTTCTGGTGCTCCTTTAAAAAAGTTACTAAAATTGCACAAAGCCCTTTAAGTTAAAATTCAGAAAGGGTTCTGTGTCCATCTCAGCAAATGCGGCTGAATTGTCTACTACTACTTGTCTACTACTTTCCTGATATGTTGGGGCTGCTGGGGACGCACACAATTTCAAACAGAAAATAACTATTATTATTATTTAAACTATATTAGGTAATATTACAACCAGTAAGTTTGTGATTTTACCCAGTACTATTAATCAGTACTGATGGCATAAAAATGTAGAGTTGTTAAATTTTTATGTTTCAGAGCACAAACTACCCTTGCATTTCCCCATTTTTTCCAGATTTACCATCGGTGTCTGTGATTTTTAAGGGAAAAGGTCTCCTGCATCTGACCCAGCAAAGGAATCTGTTGGTCATTTCCACTTTCACAGACTTTAATTACTCCAGATTTTCAAGCCATCATGGCAGGAACAATATAGGCCCATAATAGCCTGCAAAACTATAACTTTTTATCTCATGTGTTGTGTAAAAAATACAAAGACATTAAACATTAACTTGTATTGTTTGTTCTTAGTCATAATTCTTTCCCATAAACTGAGTTCATATTTATTTGGAACTGTAACGGTACATAGAGTTTTTTTTTCAATTATGCATAAATATTGTGAACCAAAAAGTCTTCAGTCATGTTTTTTTTTTTTTTAACCAGAGGACATCTATATTTCTCCTCACTTACTACATTCTTGATAACATTTTGCAAAAATATGTAAAAAAATAAATTAAAAAGGTTCCTGTTCTAGGTATATTAAATTACACAAAAACTTATGAAATAACTCATTCTTACAGTCATTAATCTTCAGTTACAGCTTACTTGTGGTCACTGTTGTAGTGGATCCAAAGAGTATCCGGGGAACGCCGTGAGCTATTTAGCAATACATTGTCGATGAAACACATATGAACAAATCAGATAAACCAGTGAGTCTGGTGAAATTTCAAATAAACAATAACCGGAACTCAGGGTCAAACCCCAGAGACTGGACTTGTGACGCTATACTACAACACCCAATACCAGATAATGAGGGTCAAATTTGTAATACTTGTTATATTAAATGGAAAAAAAAAAACACACACACAACTAAATTAGACATTCATGCATATAGCTGACTATGTGCACTGATGCTTAAAGATCTCTTCTCACATACAGTACAGTACAAACACCTGGCTTGTCTCCTATGGACTATGGCAGCAGCAACAGAGAAGGCATAACCAATAAGACATAGCAGTGACACCCCCATTAAAGGGCCATTAGCACTTTCCTTAAAGCCCTGAGGACGGCCTCTGTGCAAGTGCATGTGTGGCAGAAGGCTCAAAAGATCTGCTGTTCAAACAGGATCTTCTCAAAGCCTTGAGGAGGTGTGTGGTAGAAGTCGCTGAACTGGCAGTCTAAGATAGCATTCTCATCCACTGCAACACAAAGAATTAAACTTTTAGTCACAACCTGGGGAGTGGAGGCTCAGGACCTCACTAGGCCAATGTTGTGCCCGTGAACATGTATTTGAACAATATCTTTAAAGTAGGTCACTTTGGATAAAAGTGTATGGTAATAAATAAAAATACATGTCAATAGAACATTCTTAGGATCTTTTATTCACTGTATGGTATCTGCCACAGGCACACCAGCTTCTACGAATGCTTCAAATTTTATCATTTTATCCCAGAATCTTGCTATTTCACCTAATACTTTACATTAGGCTTTCATTCCCATCTATACCTTTTCTGCCAGACCAAAACTAGATACAGGAATTTGATGTGAGATTTTGTCAATAGATATGCTTAGTTAAATAAATAAAAGAAATAAAGAAATGTAACCAACCGTAAACTACAGGGAAAACAGTCCCTCGAATGCCAGAGGCTGGGCACTGCATGTTCTTTCCATTCAGATACAAGTTTAATTCCACATGGTCATAGGTTAATCCCTAAAAAACATGCAAACAAACATCAGAATTAGTTCATGGAAACTTTCAGAAAATTTGTAACACAACACAAACAGACAGTCAGTGCTCATACAAGCAGAAAACACTGCACTGTAAATCTAATAAGTTCATATTACATTCATAAGCGTCTACTTAAAGTATTTAACTAAAGACTGTAGCAATGGCTTAAGCCAACAAAAAAACAAAGCTAATTCTAAAAAAAGTTATTGTTGGACTAGGTGCATTACAAGCCAACAACTTTGTTTATGGGATTAAATATGAGATTCTTCCCAAAACCTGTTCTCTACCATGTCTGTTTTAATTAATATAATTGTATACAGTATCTCATTAGAACGAAATCTTTAGGCTTCTGAGATCTAGCTAAATTACATGTTTCACCTCAGTTGCGCCACATAAAACCCTACTGACAATAAATGTAATAACTTTGCAGCCTTATGAAATTACCCAAAGCTGATAAGTTTAAGACACTTTAGAAAACTTGGTATTGTATTTGATGGCAGTCCTGAATCAAAGATAAATAGGAGGTGGAAGACAAAATGTAAAAGTAACCCAACAGAGGTGACATTAGATTTCGTAAGGACAAGGCCCATTATACTATATAAGGTTTTCATGGAGCCTTTAATCAACTTATTACAACTGATGCCTACATTTATTATTTTTATTAGGTTACTTTTGCATCTCATTATGTTGCTGATTATTCATTATTAATTTACATAACTATATATCAAGATATATAATATTTTTTCAAACACAATGCTTGGTCAAAATACAAAACAGGCACACTAATATTTTTTCGACTGCCTTTAGCTTTGATTATAGCGTGCAATCGCTCGTTTGCATTTCCCACAACTTTACGCCACGTCATAATACTTATTTTTATCGAGAGTTGCATTCATTTTGGAACACTATCTTGTTTTAATGAAGGGAGAGTCAAACTACTTCATAAAGTCTTCTCCAGTCCACCACAAAGACATGGTAATAAACTCAGGACTGGCTCATGTGAAATGATTTCTCATGCAGCTCATGTCTTTTATGCCTGCGCCATCAGGCAGGACAAACTTTATAGACGTGCTACCCTTGTCACTTGAACATTCAGGTCATCAGCCGAGCTCATTTTATTGCCACATAACATTTCTGGGCCTAAACATGACCAACTGAAAGCATAACACTGCCTCCAGAGGCTAGTACAGAGCGAACTATGTATGATGGGTGCATCGTTTTATGTGTTTCCCTTCTTACCCTGACACTCCTATCGCTCTGAAATAGGATCAATCTGGACTCATCAGACCACATGACCCTTTTCCATTAATCCAAGTCCTTTATAATCTCTATTAAACGAACTTTAAGACTTCCCCCCCTGATTGTTTCTCTTTTTTCTAACGAAAGTAACCAGTGGCTTTCTTATGGCTAGACAGCTGTTTAGTGTGTGTGGAAATGCTCTTACCTTCACTAATAAACATAGCTGTGATTTCTACTGCTGATTCTTTACAATACTACACCAAGCCTTCATTCTGATCATGGTTATCTATGCTGTGTGTTCTTCTTTTTAATTAAACTACATTTGTTCTATAAAGTCGAGAATTCAGCACTGTCCAAGTTTTAATAATATGTTGGGCACTTCGTAACTCATTTTCAGTACTTTTAGCAATCTTCTTCGTGGCTGAGAGTAAAAAATTTTTTCTAACCATGGGCTATGTCCTCCAACACAGTTGCTTAAAAAATGAAAAGCTACCTACTGCATCAGTTAAAAGAATTGCTGCAAGCTGAAACATATTTATCACTGCAGTAATTATCAAATAAAACTGGGAAATGTCAAATTTGTCCTTACTTCTTTCTGTACTTAATTATGTTTAAACACAAAAATTGGTTATTCAGGTCTTATTAAAATACTACTCCTACCACCACCAATAATAATAATAATAATAATAATAATAATAATAATAGCACAAATAAAACCAATGGAGTAAATCACTTAAAATATGTAGATATGCTACAAGTTTGCCTCTGAACTTACCACAACATCTCCCTCCTGAGGCACACTGTTAGCTGGGAGGCAGTTCTTCTCTTCATTGTTGTGATAAACAGATCCATCATGTCTGAGTACCAAACTGTGACTGTCTCGACCCAAAGGTATCTGGTTTAGATTCACCCTCTGAGTGGCCACTCCGACTCCCCACACACCTACACAAAATAGATGTATCAAACAGTCATTTCAGTCAATTATGTGTATTTTACTTTGTTTTATTTATATGTTTTGCTTGCCTGGTAGCAGTTAAAAGTTTGGACAGACCTTCTAATTCCAAGTGATTTATTTTCTGCATTCTAGAACAATACTGTATTTTTTAAAACTATATGAAATAAGATAAATATGTAACAACAACAATCAATTGTTATTTTAAGACACAAAGGTCAGATATTATCAGACTGTTTTAAGTGGTCATTTTTGGGCACAATCAAACAAACAAGGTCACTTTGCTTCACTCTGTTCAATAACCGCTCAAGACCATATTTCTAGGTCTTGACTTGTTTTCTTATTACTAGTCTTGCACACGTTGCTTGCTCAAATTTCTTGTTCAGTTTTCTCAGTTGCTCAATTAACTTAATTTTCAGAATATGTGTCGTGTACATCATGCTTGTGTTCATAATTAAATGTTGTGTGATTTTAACTGTATGGCAACATATCACACTTCAAGAAAAAAAAAGGTAAAATGAGATATTCCACCAGATATAAAATTCAACCCCAAAGAAGTGACAGTCTAGTCTAAATAGAGCATTTAAAGATGCATATTTCGAACCATTCTTTAAGCATTTTTTTTAAGTCCTATGAATTTTCTTTATTTTAATTAAAAAGTCGTTAATGTGTTAATTGACAGCTAAAACATTTGCAGACACACACTTCGGTAAACCAACAGCTTTACATACTGACCACAGCACAGAATATATTCCACAATTCTCTCAGGGTTACTGAAAAGCCATTTAACTGAACTGTCTTTTCCACCTTTGCGTTGTAGGAATGGCTTGTATTTCAGAGGTCTACCATTCTAACCAATCAAAGGTGAAGCCAAATCAAAACATAGAAGGCTAAATTTATTGGAAATATGTGTTATTTTTACATTTTACTGCGTCTATGAATGCTCGATCAAATCCAGTGTTGTCTATAGCACTTAGAAATTATTCAAGTATCCATAAATGAAAGCCTGGTCCTGCTGATCAGGCTCAAATTCAGCTGATCTTTCAGACAATAATCATCTGATTTACTTCATATAAGATATCTATTAGTTAGTCGTTAACAGTTTATTGTTGTTTAAAACATCTGTCGCACACATCGCAGATATCAACACAGATACTGTCTCGCCCCTGTCATTAACTCTTCTCCCAGATTAAAGATGAGCCAGTAATGCTGCCGCCTTTCATTTCATAAGAAACGCCGAGGCGCAACAAAAGCACAATATTTCCGCCTTGACCCAGCTGTGTGAATAGGGCTTTTGACTAACTGAAGCGGAAACTGATGTTGTATGGTAGCCCATGCGCCTCAAGGTTTGACATGTGTGTATGCTTTGTCACTCATCATGGTTGTAAAGAGTGGTTACTTGAGTTACTGCAACCTTCCTGTCACACATACCAGTCCGGCCATTCTCGTCTGAACTCTTTATCAACAAGGCTTTTTCACCTAGTGAACTGCCACAAACGGAATATTTTCTTTTCCTTAAACTCTAGAGAATGAGATGAGTAAAAATTTAGGAAAGCAACAGTTTCTGAAATACTTAATTTAATAAAGACTACATTTTACAGTGAGAATACGTTGTTTAGAGCAGAAAGAGACTCCACAGTGCAAAGCTCCAAATGCTTGCAGCATTTAGCACACTGGCAGAGAACATTTCATATTTTTCCACTTACTGTACATTCTCATTAATGGATCAATCAATAGATGATATATAAATAAATAAAGATATGTAAAGATATTCATACCAGAGAAGAACCACACATATGGTTTTTACGCTCACTCTGGACATTCTGGGCATTCGTTTAGACTAGTGGCCACTTTGTGGTCATTAGTTAAATCACTCTATCACAAGCCACTTTAAATAAATCTCTTTTAAGCATATTTGCACGCACAAGATACTTTAAATATGTGGATTGCACAACCCTGGACATTAGCATTTTTTTTATTACCATTTATATCTAACTTCATTCCACACAAAAATGCCATAAATCTATATCTACTATACTTTGTACAGCTGTTTTTCTAATTGTTCTATATTTCTTGATATATTTTCTATATTGTGTTTTTTGTTGTACAGTTATTTTATTTTATTTTATGTTAATTTTAATTTTATATTTTATTTTATTCTTTCTTAGTTAAATTTACCTTCTATTTAATTTTTTATATTTATTTCATAATCATAGTCTTTTATTTTAAGGTCACGAGCAGTTGTCTAAGCATTTCACTGCATATCGTACTGAGTATGACTGTGTATGTGACAAATAAAATTTGACTTTGAATTGAATTTAAATTCACACATTTTATCATGCACATAAAGAGTTGTATCTTTCTTTTAGAAGCATTCTAAAAATGATTTAACATTATATAACACTACAAACAAGGCCTGGAGCCTACCCCAGGATATTCAGGGGTGTGAAAGACCATGTATGGGGTGCCAACCGCATCACAGGGAGGTGCATGCACACGCACGCACACACACACAATCCTTGCCTCATGCCAGATTACCCTGGAATAGGCTCCAGATGATTTTTTTTTTTTAAACTCCAATCAGACTAAAATGCATGTCTTAAGTCTCTGGGAGGAAAACGTTTCCATCAAACAAAGTGAGAACATTTAAGCTCAGACTAGAGGCACAATTTAAACCTTCAAGTCCAAGGGTGCTGTGCAACAGTGGTAATCAGTAAGGCACTGTGCCAAACATTCATTCATTCATTCATTCATCTTCTATAATGCTTATCTAGTTGCAGGGTCAAGTAAAGCCTGTAGCTTTTAACAGGAGGCTTCAGGCATGAGGCAGGGTAAAACCCTGTACAGGATGCCGATCCATTGCAGGGTACACGTTCACACACTATGAGCAATTTGGGAAGGCCAATCAATGTAATCTGCATGTATATGAAGGAAATTGGGAGGAAACAAACCAAGCACGAGGAGAACCTGCAAACTCTATGCACTCCATTCTGGAGGTGTGAGGCCACTTTTATTTCTTAATCATATATTTAATGTAGAGAATTTATAAACATCCTTACGTGTGTAATGCACTTTGTGATCATAATATTGCATTTATTTTTATTTATGAATTAAATATATGCAAAGAAACATGGACATGCACAGGCGACTTTTTAAAGCTATTATTATTATTATTATTACTACTGAATGTTTTCTCGAAATAATCCAAGAATCGAATCGTGACCGGAGTGTATAGTTTTACCCCCAGTCACGGGTGATTAAAATGTTATGCCCCTGCCTACTCACCCGTGGACTGGACCTTGAACTCGAAGTAGCTCTTGTTCTGGTGGAGAGGGGCGTTGGCGAGGCATGCTCCGCTCCCACAGATCCGCCTCCCGCTCTTCACCACCACCACATCCGCGCCTAAGGAGCAACACACACCGTACTCACACATCACCACCTCTACACTCCACTCTATGGTATGTATTTCATTACAACCTCGACATCAATAGCTGCATATCACGTTTTGCGTGATTTACGGTTCCTGGTTAGGAAATACAGTTTCCATAGCAACGAGTCGCGAGCACTTATTAGCAGGCTATCATTACTAGCTAAAGCAGGAAGAACGGATACCTTAATAGAGGAATTCAACTTGAGAGACTTCCCTACTCCAATATCACTTACAGACGAACGCATCGAGAACACATGAGCTCCATCTAACCATTTATTTTAACGCAGAAATTAATCTAAACCCGTTTGTTTATTTTTACTGGTTATTATAGACGGTAACAGGTTGAGTTAATCGCTCGTACCCATGTGCTGCGTGTCCAGCTGAACGCTG
The DNA here is from genome assembly GCF_024256425.1 of Clarias gariepinus. Taxonomy (NCBI): domain Eukaryota; kingdom Metazoa; phylum Chordata; class Actinopteri; order Siluriformes; family Clariidae; genus Clarias; species Clarias gariepinus. The sequence continues at coordinate 12,883,994 of NC_071104.1, forward strand.
GGCATTTCTTTAAGAGGTTTAGGATCGGATCCTCCATCACCACAACAGCAACCCAAACAGCACGTAAACATTGCCGCCATATCAGCTTTAGCGCTACTGGAATGGGGGGGCGGAACACGAAACCGGAAGAATCACGGAAGCCCTTAGGAAAATGGAAATGGAGTGGGATGTGTGGGGATGGTTGTATGGCTGCAGTGCTCTCTAGCGGCGTGCAGTGGTATCGACCGTCGCCGTTCCTCTGTGGATTGGCCAATCTTTCGCGAGTTCTCGTCTCACTGGCGGCATGGAAACAGGGGGAAGAAAAATAATGAGGTCAAAATATTTTCGCACGTGACACGCCGGCTATTGGATGGATATCGACGCCGTGCGGGCTTCCTGACACATGGCGCGCTGGATGGATGGAGAGAGAATGACGCAGGCACGCACGTGCGCGCGCGCGCTCGCTCAGCTGTTTGGAGAGCTTGGTTTGATCTGAAATGCCATGATGTAGCAGTTAGACTAAATAAATAAATAAAATAAATGCCCGAGTTGAATGCTTGACAGCCTTATGAACGTGTGCGCTTAAATGATTTATGTGCGATTAGATGGATTAGAATCTGACATCGTGTACTACTTATGTAGCACCGCGCGCGCTGAAGGGTGAGTGCAGGGTTATTCCTCACTTTGGGATGTTTTTGCATAGCAACAGCCCCTAGCCCCTTACCCCCGACCACACTGGAGGGTGGAGGGGGGGATTACGTGTTCACTGGAATAAAAGGTAAAGCCACTGCGCGTTATTATTATAACATTAACCAGAAGGATTCGCAATTAAACGTCTGTAGTTGTCTGTGTATTTCTTTATTTGGTGATTGCATGTGTAAACACTGTGGGTCTTAGTGTCCTGAGCTGAAACGGTTAAAGTTTGCTCAGTTGGAAAAAGTGAAGTCTGCACAGCAACAAGCGCCACGATTGCATCGCGGGCTGCAGTAAAAGCAACTGAGCTCCGAGTACGCGCGTGTGTATGTGTGTGTTTTGGTCCAGTTGCTGACGTTTTCGTACATAACGGTCATCAGTTGCTACCTTATCGGCAGGATTTCTCTCTCTCTCTCTCTCTGAATACGCTGTCTATTTGCGCACTATAGCTCGATATACACTGGCTCAGGAAAGAACTATGGATAAATCATGCACTCGACGTGAAACTTACTCAGCTGTTTCATAGCTAAGTTCCTCACTATTACAGTCATACATTTTTGCATGAAGTAGCAATTTTAGAGAGACAATCTAATAATTTGTGGCATTGATGTTTTTATTGACTTGGGTTTTAAAAAAATATATAATAATAATAATAATAATAGGCTGGGATTTGCCATAGGTTAATTCCAAAGCAGTTAGGATTCAGCCTCATTATGAGATACACGAGTAAGATGCATGTTAGTCACTAATAAGTGGCATCGATTTGATCAGTTTTTTCACTCGCTGACCCGCTTTCATGTTCCATTCCAGCCCGAGATGGATCTGCTGGAGGAGGACCTGACATGCCCAATATGCTGCTGTCTCTTCGAGGACCCACGTGTGCTGCCATGTTCACACAGTTTCTGCAGGAAGTGCCTGGAAGGCATCCTAGAGGACAACCGGACCCCTGTGTGGAGACCCCCGTTTAAATGTCCGACATGCCGAAAGGAGACCACGCACAACGGCATCTCGAGCCTCCAGGTTAACTATTCCCTGCGCAGCATCGTGGAGAAGTACAACAAGATCCGCTCGAGCCCAACAATGTCTCAGTGTCGCGCGCACAGCGGCCAGCCCCTGAACATCTTCTGTGCCACAGACCTGAAGCTCATCTGTGGGTTTTGCGCCACTACAGGTGAGCACAAAGGGCACAAATTCTGCGCGCTAGAGGAGGCGTACGAACGAGAGAAGGTCGCCTTCGAGGAGCTGCTCCGTGCCGTGGAGAGCTGGAAAGGCGCTGAGGTGATCTCCTGCCTAGAATCGCTCGAGGGGGCGAAGAAAAAAGCGCTGCAGATGGCCTCGCGAGACGTGGACCGGGTCGCGGAGTACTTTGACAAGCTGCTCCGCGCGCTTGAACACAAGCGCAGCGAGATCCTCTCGGACTTTGAAAGCCTGAAGCTGGCGGTCATGCAAACCTTTGACCCGGAAATCAACCAGCTCCGCTCGGCACTCGAGGAACAGCAGCGCGCGCTGCGCCTTGCCGAGTCGTTCAGCACGCTCTCTGACCCGCTCACCTTCTTGCAGCGCATGCAGGACTTTCGCGAGAAGGTGCGCGCCATTCGTGAGACGCCTCTGCCCGGGCGCACGGATGTTGACGTTGGGGCGCTTGTGCCCAGCTTCGACGTGCACGAGTGGGACCGTGTGCGCCTGGGAGACGTGGACGCGCTGCGCGCTCCGCACGAGGGCGGCGCTCTCCGATCACCGTCTAGTCGCATCGCCCCCCCGCGTCTCTCCCGGAGTCTGTGGAGTTTCGTCGGTTTGGCGTGCGCGTGCCTGTGCGTGCTGAACTTTCTTCCGCCAGACTGTTTTGCCGTGAGTCTGTCCGCTAAAGCGGTATCCGCTCTGGCTGGCTTCTCCGTACCCGCTCCTGCGGAAATGCTGCGGTGGCTCGCGCTTTGCTGGCAGGAGGTGGCGGGAGTGTGTGCGCTCCTCACCGAGCTCTGCCGGAACTACGTTACTGAGCTCATCGACACCACGTCAGAGTTCATCAGCTGATTCTCTTTCACTGGTGGACTTTGCTCCTTTGCCGCACGAGGCTAAGGCGTACGGATGCGTATAAACTCATCTTCACGCTTAATACTACAGAATGTAATTGAAATACACATTGAAGTATTTCACCTGCGTTTTTGTGAATCACTGAATTTGTAATTGCAATGTTGTTCAAATGCACAGTCAGCTTGTGTGCTAGTTATTTCAGTTAACTAATAAATCATTGTGGATGGTGGTTTTAGATTTAGTGAAAACTCTGACTACTCTACTGGTTAGAATTGACTCGCGCAATATGTTGGGGTTTAGTAAACTTGTTTTCCAAACCTACTTTAGAGAATTAAAACCAGACAAGTCCTCTTAATGAAAGTCACTGAGTTGTAGGACGGGGATCCCCACAGCCTCCTCCCCACCATACACGGCTTCCTCGGCATTTCCTCTGAGTCAGATTATTTTTTACTTTTTTCCCGACAATGCTGGCCTTTTTTTTATTATTGGTGGATTTTATATACATGTAAAATAAAAAAGGAAATTCAAGGTTAAATGCTTTGCTTGTGACCCTATCTATAGCCTACGTACTTTGTATAAACGGACACATGAAGATTTCATTAATAAATTATCTGTCTAAATAGGACGTACTGCTGTGGTGAAACCAGAGGCTCATTAAACCCTTTTTTTCAGGGATTATCACTTCTGTAACTCAAATTGCACGAACGTGCTTTAGAGAGTTGCAGTTTTGGCATCTGCTACACTTTCATAAATGATGCATGCAATCGTAAGAATTAAAAGAGTGTTTTGTTTATTTGTAACTTCAAAGTATGTTTTTGTGCTATTTCTGCACAGTCGAATATATATTTAGATGTGATTCCGTGCAATTGCTGGCACAGATGGTATTTTAAATAACCTGCTGTGTATATAAGCCTACAATAAAATGAGGTGCTTTGGGAGAATCCTGCTTTTTTTTATTCAAACCTGAAAATTGAACTCAAATGCTGCAGCAAATAGGCAGCGTGACGTCACCGATCAAGTCATGCACACACAAAGTATAAATTTAGCCTTCTGTTGCCAGGCAATTTCTGCATAAAAAGTGACATTAGTTGTGCCCCCACCCCAACAGCCTAGTTTATAAAAATAAATGTTATGTAACTCCACATGAATTGAAGACTGAATTGCAGTGAATGAGCGCGTCACCCAGCTGTGTAAGGAAGAAATATTTGGACAGCGCCAGGCGCTTTGTATCATTTTTATTTTAAAATAATTAAAATACACGATCTCAAACATCGTGATAATTTTTTTTGACCATTTATGCTTTTTTTCTTTTTGGTGCTGCATTTCGAGCTGACTGTGCATTGTAAAGCGTTTACACTTCATCATGTTGCATCCCATAATAAAATAAAATAGAAATTACCTGCTTCATATACAAAGCGGTTTTAAAATTTAGCAAATGAACACTGTTGAATTTATATACAAAAGTGGTTATTTGTGGTTTTATTTAAAACTATTTCGAGCTGTTCAATTGATTTTTTTTTAAATGACTAAACTCATAAAGAGATTAAGTATTAAGGTAATAAGTATATATATATATATATATATATATATATATATATATATATATATATATATAAGTATATATATATATATATATTAAGGGTTTCAGATTTAAATGAGACCATAATTGATTCCCTAGCTCGCAATGATGTATGATTGGGCGAAAATGACTCTAGAAAAAATATTTGAATATAAAGATAAAAGAAATAAGATGTAAGATACAAACGTGGTATATTGCAAATTATTTATATAAAAATCTACCCTTTGACCTAGGCAATGCCACAACATTCTTGTTTTTATATAATAGTTATGATTGCACGTGATAAGGGAAGGACTTCGTACTCATGCTATAGAAATTAATAATTAAAACGACCGATGTCATTAAAGTAAATGTAAATATCTATAATGTGGAGCTCCCAGTGCATTACTAAACACTGGACTATTTTAAGCATATGAAGTCATTTAAAGCACATCACTCGGGTGATTGTATAAGCTTGTGTCAGAGGAGATTTAATGGTTTAAAAAAATATTCTGTCCAACAGGGGGAAAAGGATCAAAGAAACACACAAAGCACATACGCTGTAATGCGCAGTGAATATGGAAACTACAAAGCTAACAATAAAGCCCGAATATTTAAAATAATTTATTGCATTTTAATGCATATATATAGGTCTACTGTATAAATATATATATATATAAATATATAAATTGGATTAAAGTTGGTTCCGTTATTTTAAATACCAAAAAACAGAAAATCTCACTCACTCACTCATTTATACCGCTTTATCCTAAAAAAATGGAATTAAATGTAAAAAATAAAGTTTATCTTTAAAGCTCTTATTTTCATTGTCGAATATTTAATATTTTTATAGTACAAGTTCACTATCAGTAAGCTATAGAGAGCGGTTTCAATATCGATTACTCTGTTTTGAAACCTGGTTTCCTTTGTAATAGGGGTAAATTTATATATAAAACTATATTATATTATAGTTTATAATTTTATATAATTTATATAAATAATAATAATCTAGAAAATATACTGCATTGGGGAAAAGGTGTACAGATCTTCAAGGCTGCGGGACTGTAATCGACATCTCGAATATAAAAATAATACTCACGTATTATTATAAAAAAAAACACGAAGACATAATTGCATTAAGTTCAAGCTGAATATTTGAATGCAAATACAAAAAAGTACGTTTATCATGACCAATTTTCACTTTACCTCCAGGACGAAGCGGTAACCAAGAAACTCTAAAATAATAAATTTGTAAAAATGTAAACTCTTTTTTAAATAAATAAAATAAATGAAAAAAAAAATAATCTAAATACTTAACAGACATTCGTTTTATTGGCGCAGTGACTTCCACACTAGGAAGTCATAAGGTCTTCCATCAAGTCTTAAAAAATATGCTCGATAGAAACGTGCAACATATATTAAAATTCACTAATAAATCGATGTTTTTATGTTAAAGTATAATTCGCACCGAAATATGGTTGTATTAGCACACGCTTAAATACAGTGGTGATTTAATTCGGGGCGAGTTTTTATGCTTTATGCCTGTATTTTCTGTTACAGGTAACGCCTTTCAAGTTAAAAATTAAGTTGGTAAAATCCTTGAAAAAAAAAAAAAGGAAAGTAAAATAAAATCACAAGCAGCGCTTTATTCTCGTTATATAAGGGAACATTGTAGACGCTTTATATTATATATATATATATATATATATATATATATATATATATATATATATATATATATATATATAAAGGATTCCTATATAAATAGTGCGACCCCACATTTACACGCTGTCGAGTGTTTTATACGATTAAAATATTCAGGAAAGTGTTTGACACGAAGGCGTAAATGAATAAAATAAATTGTCACCTCTCTCATTTAACTGTTCTTACGAATTTGCTCTTTTTCACGCAATTTCTTCCTCCAACTTTACAACACATGAACTCAATAAAAAAAAAGAAGAAAAAAAACGAAATAAAGTAAGAGCTTGCTGACAACCTAGATGACGGTTCAGATTAATCAGCTACCAGTAAGAAACTTGCAGGTCTTTCCTAAGCGATGAAGCTTTCCTAACGCGGCCATATGGAGAATTAAAGTGAAATCAGTGTTGAGCTGTGCTGCAAACGAGTCAGGATGTACTGTTACTACTGTTACAATGCACGCACGTGACTAAAGGTGTAGTAGTTAAAACAATCCATTGGGGAAAAGGTTTTTATAAGGCTTTTAATATAGAAAAATAAACAATACATTCCATAAACAAGATAAAGCATCCCCCCCAACACATAACCGCACACGAAACACATTTTCATAAAGCAAAAATTTTTTATGTAATCACTTCTTTCTTTCTCTCCTTTTTCTGTTTACCTTTGATCAGTGATCAGGGCTCAAGAACCTGGATGGGCGACAAACTTCAGAAGGTGTGAGTAAGTAACACTGCTAATTCACCGCAGTCAGGACAAAGATCTTGTGCCGCTTGGTGACTTCTTGCTTCAGCAGCACGAGGATACTGGAGACATCTGCCATGGTGTAACTCCAATATTTACATGCTGCTAAAGCAAGACAACACACTCCCACATGTGCAGTGCATGTCCAAGGCACTGATGCTGCAGCACAGTATGGCCTGCATCTCTGTATCACCACAAACCATTCTGTGCTGCTACACCAGCACTTGAAGAGCATATCTCTCTTTCTCTCCCTCTCTCTCACACACACTGTTCATGGTTACTTTTTGCTTCCCCACAGGACTCCATCTGAAACAAAAAAAGTGGAAAATTCTTAAATGAGTATATAAACATTCCTCCCCAACAACCCCATATATTTATATTAACATTAATGTTTATAGCATGGTTGTATGAAATTGAGATTTGATGTTCAGATATTGTGCAGATTCTTTTATACATGTAATGATTATTGTAAATGCACCACAATATATAGTCAGCATGCACAGTATTTATTATTATAATAACGAAGAACAAATATGTATTTTTAACAGCAGGCTCAACAGAAATTGGACCTTTATCTCTGAAGCACCCTGTGAAACTACTTCTGTACTACATGGAGAAGGGCTCAAAACTGCTGAGGACCTAACAGGATCTTGGATAACCAGCCCAGGCTGTCATTCTACCAGCCGAACGATTACTGTTCCTATAGACTGATCACTATGCCAGCACTGATCCATTTTTCCTCCCAACCAGATATCTATTACCAACATCATTGTAACAGCCAACCTTAAATAATCCAGCATTGTTGGCCCAGCCAAGTTTTGACACAGCCTTATTAAATTTGGTGAGATAAATACACTTGGCAATGTTGATGCACTCTGTTTAAAAGCAACAGGAAAGACATAGTTAAACTAATTCCAGATCAAAATCGCATCGTATTGCAAATTGACATTTTGACCAATTGAATGTGTATGGGTGTGGCAGCTGCACAGCAGGTAAAACGACTCGGACTACAAATCTATGCTGAATCATGCATTTAACTGCACTATCATGGAAAAACTGAGAATCAGATGCATTAAATTGTTACCTTTCAATGTTTGGTAACGGTGTCCAAAGTTTTGCAGGTAAACTGTGCAAAAGCTTACAGTAATTGTTCCTCGCCTGTTTTAAATACTGACAAGATCAAACAAACAGTTACACCAGAAGAAAAGAAGGGGGGTATGGGGGGCAAGTGCAATTAGGTGGGCAAAAGCCACAATAAGACAATGTCCATGTTTTATTATCCGCTAGTCTATTTCTTTTTTTCAAAGCTACAGTGTAATTCAAAACAAATCTATATTATTAAAAACTTTAAGCTCATTTCTAACACACTATACACAGCAGTTCTATTAATTTTTAGTGACCAAAAAATAAAACATGATGTGGCCACTACAACCAATCACTGCGAGTTGTCACTGGCCTGGTGAGCAGTGTGTTGCAAATATGCATCCAAAGACTTATTCCTCACTAATTTCAGCTTGGGTTGTAGTCCAACAGAACAGTGAACCTTTAGAGCAGAAGATTTAGATGTCAGAGTTTTTCTTTTCTTTTTTTCAGCATCATGACTGATCTATGTTTACTATTATTAATACTTTAAAAAAATAATAATAATTCAGCAATGACTTGAACATGAAATTTGCTCATGACATGAACTACCCCATCAGTAAATCTAAGGACCAACAGATTATATATTATATGCAGTTTTTAATTACACTATACAATGAAGAGAACTTGGCTTACAAACCAACAAGCAACACGTGTTTCTCTG